>NC_068291.1:29394178-29694178 GCF_025860055.1 Xyrauchen texanus | reverse complement strand
AAATTAATTTCAATTTAATATACACTGGTGGCCAAAAGTTTAGAATAATGTACAGGTTTTGCTCTAATGGAAGGAAATTGGTACTTTTATTCACCAATGTGACATTCAACTGATCACACTGCATTGTCACGATATTAATGACATGAAAACTTACTATTGCAATTTGAAAATAAATTTCAGAACTTCTTAAACTACCTCAAGAGTTCTCAACAAAACGTCCTCCGCTTGCAGCAATGACAGCTTTGCAAATCCTCGGCATTCTAGCTGTCAGTTTGTCCAGATACTCAGGTGACATTTCATCCCACACTTCCTGTAGCACTTGCCATAGATGTGGTTGTCTTGTTGGGCACTTCTTATGCACCTTACAGTCCAGCTGATCCCACAAAATCTCAATGAGGTTAAGATACAATGTCCAATGTTTCTTTGCCCACTCTAACCTTTTCATTTTGTATTTCTGTTTCAAAAGTGGCTTTTTCTTTGCAATTCTTCCCATAAGGCTGCACTCCTGAGTCTTCTCTTTACTGTTCTACATGAAACTGGTGTTGAGCAGGTAGAACTCAATGAAGCTGTCAGCTGAGGACATGTGAGGCGTCTATTTCTCAAACTAGAGACTCTGATGTACTTATTCTCTTGTTAAGTTGTACAGTTGGCTCAACTCTTTCTGTCTTTGTAAGAGCTAGTTGTCCTTTGTTTTTGAAGACTGTAGTGTACACCTTTGTAGGAAATTTTCTGGTTTTTGGCAATTTCAAGCATTGTATAGCCATCATTCCTCAAAACAATGATTGACTGACGAGTTTCTAGAGAAAGCCATTTCTTTTTTGACATTTTTGACCTAATATTGTCCTTAAGACATGCCAGTCCAAATATTGTAAAAAAAGATGGACAACACAGGCCCCGCCCTCACTCTCGCTGAATCAATCGCAAGCACACGCCCCTGCACTTTTGACTTATGACGGTGTGAAATAATTAATTACAGAAATTTAGATATTAAATTTAAAGCTCCAATCTCCTCAGTCCTCCAAAGATCCCAAAAAAAAGTCTGTTGGTGCTTCAGTGACTACTTCGCTCAGAGAACCTGTCAATTACATCTGTCAATCATGATGTCACAGCACCGTTTTTATAGCATCAAATAACTAACTAAAAACAAACACTTGAAATTACATCAACGTGATAGAAATTTCAGTAAATGGCAGAAACTATCTTCGGAAAAAAGATATGTGAAGTGTAATTTAATTGTTTAGTTGGTCTCACGTCCCGTTGAATAACATGGGGAGGCAGGGTTTATGACCTATACTAGGACCAGTCACCGGGGGGCGATCGAGACGTTTTGGCTTCACTTTTGAGGACTTGTGCAGCACACTTGTGCCAGTCTATTGCATACTGTGGCAACACAAAAACGAACACAAAGATAATGTTAAGCTTCATTTAACAAACCAAATAGCTTTCAACTGTGTTTGATATAATGGCAAGTGATTTTCTAGTACCAAATTAGCAATTTAGTATGATTACTCAAGGATAAGGTGTTGGAGTGATGGCTGCAGGAAATGGGGCCTGTCTAGATTTGATCAAAATTTAATTTTTTCAAATAGTGATGGTGCTGTTTTTTACATCAATAATGTCCTGACTATACTTTGTGATCAGTTGAATGCCACTTTGGTGAATTAAAGTGTCAATTTCCTTCCGAAACAGCAAAACCTGTACATTATTCCAAACTATTGGCTGCCAGTGTAAAGTTTCATAACTGAAGGGCAAATTCATCAAGAGTTCCTTCATTAATATATTTTCTGTAATATCAAACAAAAAAATCAAACAAACAAACAAACACAAATTCAATTTGATTGTGCTGACTGGTCTGCCCAGTAAAAATACAAAATAAAACCATATTTTACCTCATATGAGCTTGGCAGCTTCAATTTTACACAGAGAAACTTCTTAATAGTTCCCACTGTAACACGAGTGGAGCAACGGATGAATTTCTTCATTAAACCCTGTTGCAGAAAAATGATAGATACAAATTGTAAACATACAAACTAGTGGTGGGTAATATACTGGTTCAATGTGTCAATGGGTACAGATTTTAAAGTATCATTTCTAATATGGTTATGCAAAATGCCACAACTATAAGCCGGGATGTCCGTATTTTGGACAAAATGAAGAAATCCCAACAGGACGGATATTGTATTATAATTAAGCGGTGAAACTACAGAAGAAATGGAGTCTCATTTTTGGCTTGGATTTTAAAAAAATGACAACAAAACTAAACTGATAAAATATTAAATAACATGATTTCATTGAAATTGACATGACAATTGACTACTTTCATAAAATTTGAATATTGTGATATATACATATACGTATAAATATAAATATTGTTTTAAATGCCAAACATTTAAAGAAAACCACACTAGTAAATTTTTGTTTATATCACCCATGCCTAATAAAAACACATACACCTAAAATGTACATTGAATTATACAGAATACAGACCAGATCTTTAACTATGCTGTCTCTAGGCACCTTTACTATGCTTTCTCCTGATTGGCCATTGTTTCGTAGACAGTCCAGACAAATAGCAATCTGAGGATCACTCCTGTGGTAGTCTCCACCCCTTCCATCATCTTCCTCGTCATCACTCAGATGAGCTTTCTTAGCCCTGGGGCCATCTGGAATAGAGACAAAGGAACTATAACTGTTTACCTTAAGTAAATTGGAAATGACGAAACAAAATTATCCTGTGCACATGTATGTATGTGCGATTCTGTGTGCATGGATGCATATGTATGAGAATGTTTGATTATATTTGTGAATGTATGCAATGCAGTAAAATTAATTAGTTTAATTATTACCTTCATTTGTTTTTGTCTTATTTTTATTCCAAAAATCCCTTTCCTGTTGTTCCTCCTCTAGTAAAGACACACAATAATTTTAACAAACAGTTTACCGATTTATAAACTCTTATAAACTCCAAAACACAACCACAGCACATCCAATACAGCTCTGACATGCATTATAGAGGACAGTGTGTGTGTTTGTGTGTATCTCACTCTCTCTAAGTCCAGGCACTAGCTTAAAGATGATCTCCTCCAGGGTCTTATCTATCCTGCAGAAAGAGAAGCAAAGAAACCATTTAAAACATAAAGTGTGTGTATTTAATCTGTGTAAGTGTGAGTGAGTATAGGTACCTCAGCATCTCTAAAGGATTTGTTTCATGGACCTGTATCCCACACTCCGGACACTCATTACTCTCCTCGAAGTGCTGAACAATACAACTTTTACAAACTGCATGAAGAGAGCAGAATACGAGGAGGAAAGAAATAGTAACAAATTAGATATGTGCTCAAAATATTTTAAAAACCACACAACATTTAAATGGTGGTTCAAATTTGACACAGTTCAGGGAGGTTAAAAGTCATTCAAATCAAATATCACTTAAGAGAGTCACTTGATTGAGTGCCACTTTTAAAGTGTAAAGGTCTCTGGAATCTGGACACACACTTACAATGGTGTTTTAACGGCTATTGACTCCTCTAAGAGACCTCTGTCACACTCCTCACAGACAAACACCCAGACAGCAGCTCCGTCATTAACTTTGACCTATTATACTCACTTATGCCCTGTACCCACGCTTACGGTTTTGACCACTTAAGTGTAGTGAACGTGGCACTGAGTAAGTCTGCAAGACTGTCTTATGTCTAAAACATACCAAAGCCCAGTGAATTTAAATCATCTTAAATCCACACTAGGCTGAATAATGCTTCTGAACAGTCTTTCAGGCTAAGTGTATCCCAGAGTTCATCACATTCAGGAGCCCACACCCCTCCAACCCAAGCAAAGTAGCATGTTTTCGCAAGATGACATCAAGGAAAGCTTTTCAATGTAAGTTAATTATAATCAGATAGTAAAGGTATCCCAGGTGAAAAAGACGTACAATTAAGTGTATTAAAAATGTACTTAAATATGTTTTAGTACAATACAAATATAATGTAATGCATTTTTAATACACTTAATTGTACGTCTTTTTCACCTGGGATGCAGCATATATTATTGTTGTAGCCCTATATGTGAATATATTCAATATTAAGCGTTAATATTTACCACTGTTTGGGATGATTTAATAGCAGCATCACAATTACTAAATAAGTATTTATGTATATTTAGATGCCTGTTTGTTCTCCTTCTCGCCTAATAATCACCTTATTTTGTTTGTTCTTGCCTAATACTGCTGGTGATTTTGTGTGGTGAACAAATTACAATTTAGTAAGTGTTGTTTACAAATGTAAATTACTGTTTTATAAACTAATACAACTGTTTCTGTCTCATCTGTACATGTGTTTATGTATTTGAAGTATTTTATATATTTCAATGTTTTAATAAAACCACATACTGATACTGATTTTGATAAATTACAAGCCAAAGCATATAATTTAAAGGGTTTGTTTTGAAAGCTATTAATGGATCACGCAGGTTTATAGCATTACGTTTTTGTGCAGTGTATTGAGGAACAAAGTAGAAAGAAATGGCTTATATTTCATATTTAACAGCAATTACTGACAATAAAATTTCACAGTTTAAATGTTTAACCTATTTTACATATTTAATGTGCAAAGTATTGAAAGTAAAAATAAATGTTTTATGATTAATTTCACACAATCTAACACTGTAAAAACATACATACTTTTAATAACACATTACACTAAAAACATCCAATGGTGTGATGATAAATTAAAAGATGGGTTAACTATTTAGTTAGTTATTCTTTTAAGTTGGCTATTTAACAGTTACCACTACTAACAACAACTACAAAAATAGCTGTCGCATCTGGCACCAACATCTTTAAAGGGATAATTTACCCAAAAATGAAAATTCTCTCTTCATTTACTCAATCTCATGCCATTCCAGATGTGTATGACTTACAATTTTCTGCAGAACACAAACAATTTCAGCTCTATATGTCCATACAATATAAATTAATGGTGACCAACACTTCGAATCTCCAAAAATCACATAAAGGCAGCATAAATGTAATCCATATGACTCCAGTGGTTAAATCCATACCTTCAGAAGCAATATGATAAGTGTGGCTGAGAAACAGATCAATATATATGTATTTTTTTACTATAAATCTACACTTAAACTTTCTAAAACTTAAATTGGAGATTTATAGTAAACGATTATTTAAATATTGATCTGTTTCTTACTCAAAGCGATTGCATTGCTTAAGAAGACATATATTAAACCACTGGAGTCTTTTGGCTGCCTTTAAGTGATATTTGGAGCTTCAAAATTCTGGCCACCATTCACTTGCATTAAAAGGACCTACAGAGTTTAAATATTCTTCTAAAAATCTTAGTTTGTGTTCAGCAGAAGAAAGTCATACACATCTGGGATGACATGAAAGTGAGCGCATTTTTGGGTGAACTACTCCTTTAAGTCTACGAGCGTCCCTCGGTACAATCAAAAGTCATATGCACATTCAGACTTCAGGTCTACTTGCACACTGTGGCCAAAAAAAGGAAATATGCCATACAACTAGCCAAGTGGGCAAGTTTTTGGGACAGGACTTTTCTCTATCTGCCAAACATCTGGAGGCTTTCAGGTGGGTAAGACAAAGGTGGAAAGAATTTGGATGTTAAACAGTTAACAGATTTTGATTACAGCAATGGAATATAATGTGGAGTCGGATACAGTAAAAATATGAGACACGTCAGGCACAGATTTAAGGAGAGGAGGGACCAAGATAGTCTGTTGATGTAGTATTATTCTCAGGAAAGAAAAATGGCATAAAGAGGATGAGCTAGTAAGAGAGAAATGGATGACTTACAGGTGTGCAGGCATTCTGTGACAGCAGTGGGCTTGATAAGGTATCCACGGCAAATTGAGCAGGTGATGTATCTGTTGAAATCTTGGACTAGGTGCTTTCGCTGCATTGCCATCTTGACTCAGAGGTCACAGAGGTCAGGAGATCTCACTAGAGTCACAACACTACCTGTGCACAACACAGGGTTGCCACGGTGATTTCCTTATCGCCTCAGTTTTGAGGCTGGTGTAACTCAACTTTGAAGGCATTATTGTTCAGACAGTGACCCTAGTTAAACAAACACACACACACACACACACACACAAATCAATCTATATGTTTGTTTACTTTTAGGACTATGTATAACCAACTTTCAGTGACTTTCGGTCACATTTTACTGTAAAGTAGCAAAAAATTATTACACCACACATTCTGTTTTGAAACCTGTCTAACTCAAACCAGACATAAACTGAACCCCTGTATCATGTATTAGACAGCTGTAGTCTGGGCTCTGTACTCTTTTTGGTCTGAAAGCTTGTTGGGAAAGTCCCTGTCAGGAGAGATGGGGAAAGCTGAGGGTGTGTCATTTCAAGAGTTCTTTTGAGAAGTTTTCAATAGCATGATGATATAAGATTGTATGGTCACAGAATAACCACAAGATGCAGCCAGGATATAGGCACCCTCAGTTATTTATTTTTTTATAATGAAGTGCACGCATAACAAAGTATTCTAGACTATTTAAGAGCATCATTTCATGCTAACTCACCCCACTCCCCTAATAAAACAAAATAATAAAAAAATACTGATCACAGATTATCAAACAATATTTTCAGTGGGTCAGCACTAAATGTTTTAGTTTATCATTTAAGATTGATTAGAAATGCTGCCATCTGCCTTCAAAGAGTTTTACAGTGTACTGTTACAGTGAGGCAGTAACACACCTTTATCGTTCAGTCATTTTCCATGATGACGTAGTCGTGGCGATGCACTGCCTTTTACGTATTACATATCCATAACAAGAAAACAGCAAATCACAAGCTGCTACGCTAATAACAGCAGGCGATGCTTCAGTTATAACTGGTTATAAACAATTACTTTTCCAAAAAAGCTTTTAATGTGTATACAAATCGTGCAGTTTGACACACGCGGGTTACAGTCCCGTTATCTCATCAGCGCGAGCCGCGCGCACGGGCGTCAAGGACTGCGTGACGTAATTAACATGAAAATGATAACACATGGCAAGTTGAGCTCAGCTGCGACGTCGTTTTTACATTGTAGAATAATTTATCTATCCGCACCACAAGAGCAGACTAACGGGAGCCAAGCCTCTGCGATACTGACGCGACACATGACACAATTTCTTCCCTCCTCAAACTTTACACACACAGATACACAAACACTCTTTGCCCCCCAAAGCGATAAGATTCCCACGTTCCCCTGGCATCCGAAATACACTCACCGTTATGAATCCCCTCGCATCGTTCTGTTCTGGGCCGTCAATAGAGACTAAAATTTGGTTTTTGAAAACCCGGACGGAGTCACATCTTTGCAGCCCGGCGATGGATTGAGCGAGTGCAGGCAGTGCGTGGCTGGTAAACTAGCGGCCAACACGGAACTGGCAGCAGCGCGCGCAGAGAGAGGAGCGCTCGCGCAGGGAAGGGGCGGGGGACGGTTGTTTACGCGGTGCTGTAGAACGGAGGGAGCAAACAGTTTTGAACAGTTTCTCAATACCATGATATAATGTCTCTAAACGTTATTGTGCAAAAGTCAGATATGGGATTGAGATAAATTATTAAATACGTTATAACATTTGCGCTGGGTTAATAATTTGGCACCAATTCTTATTTTTAGCTGAGACTGGAAAATATAGGGGAGCGTGCTAGTTCTATTCTCCAGTCAATATTTCTCAGGGTGCTTATTTTTGAAAATCAATTTCTGTATGAGCACATACCTTTAATAGTCTAGTTTATTTATTTATTTTTAATTTCTACTAGTGCAGGAAAAAAATATTTGTATTTAATTTAATGCAGTTATTAGGCACAAAACAATTAATGAACTGGGAAAAATACAAATACAAAAACATACAAATTATCAAAATTGTAGTTAAATTCTTGCCTATAGAAAGCAGGTAAAGTTTGTGGTTAAAATGTATCTTTGTTGAAATGATTTTTTAGGGAATTTCTTCATGCGGTAACATCTAAATTAACTGGTTTTTTTCTAATAATAAAAAAAATAATTAGACTAATTTGTCCTCACCAACTAAATAAGACCAATGAAAGTAATTTGAATGGGTTAGATCAAATCCTTTTTCAGTGTATTTTCATCTTCAGAGCTGGGCAGATTAATTACCTGATTACAAATTGCATGATAAAATGCAATTTTGGATTACTTTTGGATTAGGATAATCATTTTAATATAAAAGTACAAACAGGAAGTTATTAAATTCTTTATTTATTAAACCCTGACACACTTATTTTTAACACTTACTAGTAATTGTCCATCGCCTATTCTTTAGCTGAGGTGCATATCTTACTGTTGTAACGTGAAGGAGCACATGCTCAAAATGTTCATATGTGAAACTATTGTGCTTCAGGGTAAGAATATGATGATATTGATATCAAAATGATCAATACATTATTAAAAATATACTGCCATTGCCTTGATAATATGTAATCATGTAATCTATAAAAAGTAACTAGTCTGATTATGAGTATTTTAAAAAGTAATTTAATCCAATTACAATTACTTGATTACAAACTTCAGGATACATGTAATCCGTTACTACCAGCACTGTTCATCTTAATATGATTTTCCTTATCCCATTCACTCTTGTACTATACTGTAACCCTCTCTTACAAGCCATTTTTTATATTAAAGGAACAATTCAGCTACGATTTATAATTCTCACATTAATTACTCACTTAATTAATATCTTAAACTCATATGACTTTCTTTTTTCTGCAGAGCACAAATTAAGATATCTTACAAGGGATACCGCATGATGTCTGTTTGTCCAATGTAAGAGTGGTGACCAACTTTTTCGAGTCTGGTGACCAAGGCATTTTAAAGGTAATCCATTATACTCCAGTGGTTTAATCCATGTTTTCAGAAAACATGAATAGTTTTATGGATTTTCATAGATTGAGTTTTTGAATTTCCATATGCTGCCTTTATGTCCTTTTTAGAGCTTTAATATTTGGTCACCATTAACTTACATTGTATGGACAACAGACATCATATCTCTATTAAAATAGCTTCATTTGTGCTCTGTCGAAGAAAGAAAGAAAATCATACAAGTTTGAGACACCAGTGAGTAACTAATGAGAATTATCATTTTGGGTAAACTATTCCTTTAACAGGATAGTGTTATTGTACTAAAAGGCCCTCATACACTCCACCCCAAGTGAGTGGGTGAGTGCTTTGGTTCGAAGTGTGTGGGTGAGAGCACAGGCTCTGATGGGAGAATAGTGATATGCATTTTTTAATGAAATACACATGTGTGTTATAGCTTTGAATAATGTAAACACTCTCTATTTGTGTATGTTACCATAGCAACAAAACATCAGAGCAGTACCCTTTGAACTAAATATCCCACTTCTCAAGGGAGTATCTTCTGACATCTCTGCACCCTGTAGCATTATGATGTCTTTATACATGAGACTACCAAAGCATTGTTTACAAGATTGCATGCTGAAATTCTATGTGACTATCCACATACAAACCAATATATAATGTACTTTTATAATTACTGGTGACATGTGCCCAAACATATACTATAGAAATACACATTCACATGATGTATTGCAATACAGTAAGTGTTATAAAAAGTGTGTGTGTAAATGTGTTTTTAAAGATTTTCTAATTCTCATGCCTCTGGCTGTCCTTCAAATACTATATTCCTGATTTCACTTGCTGTCACACAGCACTATTTATAGAACAGCTTACCAAGGCAATAAATAAATAAATAAACATGTCTGTGTATAACAAAAAAAATAAAAAATGAAAAGAAAGAAAGTGATCACCTGTCATTTCAAAGGTGTTTTAATGTGCACAATTCAAAGTCTTGTAGTTATTGACGTGCAAATGCAAAATTTTCGAGACCAGCTACTGCTTCAAAGCATTGCACCAATACATTGTTACAACAAAACCTGAGAGATGATTCTCACTGACTGATGCATAAAGCTGGAGGTTGCCATGATCAGTGAATCACTGTTACTGCTCGGTTGTCAAGGAAGAGGCCATTTGTTTGTCAAAGCCTAACCTGTCATGAGGTGTGTATTTGAATCCATAAGCAAAAAAAAAAATCACATCCAACTGCCACACATGAAAAGACTTCAACACCTTGGAATCACTTTAACCCTTACATAGTTGTGTGGATAGAATATTCAAGGATAGAGAGATGCACTAAATCAAGTGGAGACATGTTACCTCAAGTATCTATTTCTACTTGATCTAACCTAAAGATCTAACAATATTGTCACAGACGCAGTGATGCAGGTGGTTTTATTTTTATTGGCAAAATTATGTGCAGACCACAAGTTGAAAGAAAATGGAATGGGATGTTGTATCTCTTCCATCCTGATTACAGCCGCATTTGAGGTCATTCTAACTGATACAAGACAGACGGTCCGAGGAATCTGTAGCCATGTGGATGAAGATACAAGCATCCTCCAGACTGCTGCATCTACAAATAGACTCTTGAAAAGACTAGAAGAGCTATTGACATGGGCCAGGATGAAGATTAAGCCAAATAAATCAGGTAGCCTTTTTATTCATAAGGGAGTAAGAAGCGACCAGATATTATTTGAGGTGGATGTGGAAAGATTCTGGGTGTTGGCAAAGCAGTCTATTTGAAGTTTGAGAAGCGAGAATACACAGCAGATCTTTCAGACAAACACATGGCAGGATTTGTCCTAGAGCAGCTGAAAGAAGGCCTGGACAATATTGATAATTTTCATCTTAAATTCAAGGTCTGGTTTTCCCAATTTACACTGTACCATCGCCGGATGTGGCTGCTAAAAATGGGAGATCACTCAAGGATGAATACTAAGGCCAACAGTTACACCAGAAGGTGGCTGGGCTTGCTACATTGTCTTTCAAATGTTGCATTGTTTTGAAGAAATGTAATAAAGCTGCCACTAAAGTACATCACCCTGGGATACAAGCAGGAAAAGACCGGGCTCTGGGAGTCGACAGAGCAGTCCATCTCCTATCAGACATTTTTGCATCAGCTCCAATGTGTTTACCTTCCCCCTCTAACACTACAATTGTATTCCACTGATGGTTAGGGATGGATAGGTTTGGGGTTTGGGCTTGGGGGGTAGAGTATAAAAAATATGCATTCCTCTTCACTTTATTACAGCCTGAACAGCTTAAAACAACTCGTCTTACAGCTGAAAACAACTTACACTGACATCAGTTACAGCTTTGGCCACTGAGTGCAGTGCTTCGCATTTCAGTAAGCACAGATCGATTTTAGCTAAAGAAACGTCAACCTGCTGTTTCCGATTTTACTGTGAGATCAGTCTGGTCTGTTTGTGACAACAACAAAAAAAACCTGAGAAGCACCTTGACAGGATAGAAGACTCAGCATACACATCCTGGCAACAGAAAGGGGCATAGAGGTTCACCATAAATGTTGTTGTGTTTACGGTGAAAACAGAACTCAAAATAAATCAAAAGTAAAAAATTTGTATGTACCTGTTCCCCTCATTTAAACATATAATAACAAAAACCTCCCAGTTTATTTTATATTATTAAAGCTTTTGTATTATTCTTATTTAAATTTTTTACTTTTCTTACTTTTTAAAATGACTGTTTGCTGCTAACTTGGCTCTACTTTGGCAATGCTAATGAACCATTATTTGCAGTGTTTGGTGTAATCTGATTACAAAGTAACTAGTTATACTAATCAAATTCTTAATTTTTTAAGTAAAAAGTCATGTAAATTATTACATTTCAAATTCTTGTAATTCTTGTCAATTAAGTTCATTACTTTTAAGTACATAACATGGGTTCCATATATTTAAAAAAATATATGATTTATGGCAAAAAACATTAAAGCATGAATTATGTTAATATATGTGCATCTGAGTGTGTTTCTGTGACAGCTGAAGGGTGTGTGCCCCCAAAATTGTAATTGCAAGTGAGAAACTAGTGTACGACTTGAGTGCGACAACAAGCAAGGAGGAAATATAGACATTTGTTTTACAGGATTTTTTAAAATTTGTTGAACAAAATGTTTTGTTTTTTGATGAAAAGTGTTGGCAACACTTTAGAATACTGTGTCTTACTTAATGCATAACGAATAAGGACTTACTGTAGAACTAATAAGTAATTCTTCATTAACACTTAAGTCACTATTAACTACTAAGGAAGATGTGTTAACTAATCAGTATGTAATAGTATTTTATAGTTGTGTTAAGTAACAATTAGCTAATCAATAACTATTGAATCCAGTCATGCCTCCTGATGAACTACTTTTAATTATCTATTAATTCAGCTTCAGGAGAAATAACTATTGAGTATCTACTAATGAACAGTCGATTAATTAGAATTCCGTTCCAGGTTGTAAATAATTCCCTCATAATTATGTGGTAATTCTTTATTAATTACTCAGGGGTTCCCTGTATGTTCCCTTCCCCTCAGTTATTGCCTTACATACAGGAATAATTTACCCAAATGTAATGTGATATGTGCTGAGGAAAACAAGAGACACACACACTATACTGTATATAAATCATAAACCTACCTGAGGTAAGTTGGCTAGTCACTTATAGTGACCACACTCACAAAACAATTGACCATACAGGCCAAAACTATTACATTCGCTGTAATGACTCATTTTGGGAGTGTAGTAATTCCACGAAATGCATATTGCATTTCCATAGTAATAATAACATTAGAAGTAAGGAAGAAGAAATGGCCACAACCTGCATATTGTAATGGCTAATTGTTATGATATTATTGTAATTAATCGACTGTTCATTAGTAGTTACTCAATAGTTATTTCTCCTGAAGCTGAATTAGTAGATAATTAAAAGTAGTTCATCAGGAGGCATGACTGAATTCAATAGATATTGATTAGCTAATTGTTACACAACTATAAAATGCTATTACATACTGATTAGTTAACACATCTTCCTTAGTAGTTAATAGTAGTGACTTAAGTGTTAATGAAGAATTACCTATTAGTTCTGCAGTAATTCATTATTAGTTATGCATAAAGTAAGATACAGTATTCTAAAGTGTTACCAAAGTGTTTTATAAAGTAACTTAAAAGTAAAGTTATTTATAATGTCATTTTTACAAGGACATAATCAGCAACACAATCGTATTACAATTTTAGAGAAGAAAATAGTAATTTGTAGTGGATTAATTTACCCAATGCATGATTATTTGTCATGCCAATAAATCATGTGAAAAACTGAGAAAGAAATGTAAGGAATCATTAATGTGCATTTTCGCACAGACCTTTTTAAATTATACTGATTGATACAATTTGATACAATAAAGATATTCTATCCAGTGCCCTCTCTTGCTATCCTTCTTGTTCTATCTTGCCCTCTCACATCTTTCATTCTTAGTTTTTTCCCTCTTTTTCTCTCTCTCTTCACCTCACACAATGACTGAAGAAGAAGATAAGACTCTGTTGATTTGAATAAAAAGAAAGGAACAATGAACTCTTCGCCTCCCACTGACTGTGATGGCTCAAAATAGATGAATAGAAGGGGATAAAAAGTGTGTGTGTGTGAGAGAGAGCAGAAGCAAAGAAAGTCTGCACATAACACTATATTCAAAAAAATACAATCCACCTCAACCATTAACACAAACTCATAAAAGATACTGTAGAACTGTGTACTTTTGAATTAAACAGAGTCGTTTCAGCTAAAAATGTGGGAACAACCTGTAAAAGAGCCTGCACACGAGGTGATCTCATTATCATCACATTACGACTGCATGTGAAAGAGTGATCACATTTGGCATTGAAGGGTGAGGGTCAAAATCCCTTGGCTCTTCAGATATATCAATACATATATATATATATATCCTTTCATATCAATATCTATCTGTATTCTGTTGCTTAACTTCTTTAATAAAGTGATGAATTAACTATATGCATGATCACATAATCAGTCCTATTTTCTTATGCATAATTGAAATATACTTTGAATCATATGTGTGTTGAATGTTAATTAGTCTCTTTTAGGAACATTCCAGAGTCTCTCTGTCCTGCACGTCGGCTGAAGGTCCTTTGGGGATAAGCTTAGCTGTGATGAGAGGGGGCAGGGAGAATGTTAAACATATGTTCTGTGTTTGATCGTTACTTTTCTATGATTAAGTATATGGTTTAAAGTTCTATGTAATACTACCAGAATAGTAGAAGTGTGATTTTCTATTATTATTTCTTTAGGGAAGAAATGTATGTTATTTCATCCCTCTCCTCTGCCCGAGGAGTGAATATTTTATCTCTCTGTTTTGGTTCAAATGGCCTGATAATGTGTGCTCTAGCTGTCTTGTGCCCAGAGAAGGCTTGTCGTTCCTCAGTGTTTTGTGTGTGCGTTTGACCTTCTACCTAGGTTTTGAACCAGGGATGCACACCAGGCCGACTCGAAGACGCCCCGCGACCATCTGCGAGGTCACTTCAGACGTAAATCTCGGGCGCGGACGACAAGTGCGCTGATTAATGTTGATAGGCCATTTAACTATCTATATGTTGTGACTTTATGTTCTTTTAGCCAATCAGGAGTAAAATAATGGAATGTACGTCCTTGCAAATGGTATAATTGATGTAAGATTTTGTGTAAGGTATGAGTTAGCTTTCGATCTCCTCGTGAGACTTTGCCGCTGGCTCTACCAATTTCACTGCAAACTATTCTTCAGTAAATTTTGATTCTTTAATTGAATTTCTCGACTCCTGGTTTTCTTTCTCCATATCTGGTCCGGGTCATAACTGTTATACCCCTAACAGCATCAAGGATGGAGACAGAATACAGAAACATAAAAATGTGTGTCAGTTTTTGTGCACGTGTGTTAGTGTGTATGTAGTGATTTATACCACTTCAAGAGAGCTGCAAGAGAGGTCATAAAACAAATCTCAAACCCAAATGTTCATACTAGTGTGTTTCTGCGTTGTGCAAAGTCTACAGGCGCACACACATTCTCTACTCTTCCCTCTTGTGTTTGTGTCTGGTTTAAAGACACACTAATTCAGACCGGGATACTTCTACTGTCTTCTTTATCTCTATCAAATGGACCTGCAGCCTAATTCCTTACTTTTTCACATCCAAGGTTGACTGGATTTGGGAATTTCCAGGTGATGATCAGGTGGTGAGGAAATATATATCTGTTGTGGACACATTGATGGGGTAAAGTGATCAGCAGGTAAACAACACAACTATCATGCAAACCTTGAGGGAAAAACAACCCATAGAACATATGGTCACAGCTGGGAACCATGACTGGAGGTTCCACATTTTCTAAATCCCCCCACCATTCCCAAAACTTGACAAAACTTCTGAAACCTCATTGCATTAAAAGTTTCTGCCTGGACCGTCAGCTATATGTTTTCTGACTATATAGATTTCTTTGTGCTCTATTTTGTTTACGGTAAACTGATCCTGGAATATTAACCTCAAGTCCTTCATACACTGTACAAAATTACTGTAAATTTATGGCCAAATGTGATTCTTAAATACAATAGTTTGCTGTTAAAAATGTTGCATTCTGGGAGACCAAGAGCAGGCTCACTGTGAAGTGACTAGTTTTATGGTAAACAGCTGTTGTTTGCAAGGCATTAGGGGAAAATGAACATTCAAAATCATGATGTCATCTTGGTGAAAGCTAGTGACATTTTGAAATGTATATTTTAAAACCCCCCATGAAAGTTCAAGTTTGTGGTGCTTGGATAGTGTTCATGAACTCCTCTGTTCTTTATCATCTCACATAAGCCTTCCCTTGTCTGCCTAATGAGAAGTCAAATAAAAAAAAAGTATAAATCAACCTTTGAAGCAATGTACATATTAAATGTAAAATGTTGCCAGGATTAAACAGTATATTTTTTATGAAAATAAAAAACCCTGAACACAGTAAAACAACAGTACAGCATTGTAGGTTATAATTGTCATGATCTCCTGTTGTCTGCCCTGTGTTGCACTACATTTCCCATGATTCCCGGCCCTCATCACTGTCATTGTTCGCACCTGATTGTTGTTTGTGATCATCCTGTGTCTGTGTATTTAAACCCTGTTTGTTCGTCGATCGTTGAATGTGTATGTTTCACTCAATGATAATGTTTCAGATGTTTCTATGTTACCTTTGCCCATCGTGGATGTTTCCCCAGCCTGTTTATTCTTTTGATGTTTTTTCGTGTTTTGGTTTTGTTTTCCCACCGTGGATGTTTCATTTGTTCCTGTTTGTTTTGTCCTCACTCTGATTAATAATAAAGAACCCGCAATTAGATCCCCACTCCTCGTCTGCATTCCTAACAATAATGGTGAAATACCCATACGTCTTTGCGCTTGAATAAGTATGCCAAATCATACAATGCATTGGCCAAAGAAAAAGCATGAACAAAAGTTATTATTCAGACTTATATATATATATATATATATGTACATATATATATATATATATATATATATATATATAATAGATTTAAAAATCCACATTCTTTGAATGTCAATGTACTAAAATAAATTATTCGATGCCATGATTGTACCTTCATTTACTATTAATATAATTTTGAATGGCCATGGAAAATGAATCAATGTGATAATTTTACATGGTGGCAAAAATACTCTTAGTTGATACTCTTAATACTCTTAGTTACAACTTTTTTACCTTTTGCTAACCTTTTATGCTTTGCAGAGCTCATGAGTGCTTCTAAATCACTTCACAAATGAGATTTGTTTGTGCATATCTTCTGTAAATTTGCACTTTCGTTTGGGCATTGTTTCCACTCAGCTGTCATTTGCTGCTACTGTCAATCAATTGTTTGATGCCGAACACAATAGCGCTTCGCGCGTTTGCGTAGAGATTGACAGGCAGGAATTTGGCCAATAGTTGCTGCAAGCCTCTTATAATCGACCAATTAATGTGCGAGAAGGCGGGACTTACAAAGTGGCGTTAAAGCAATGCAAATATGCATGCTCTCACAATGAAGTATTAGACCAGATTCACATCATAATGTATCTAAAGCTGAATTTAAAATTTTAGACATTTTCGCAAATTTAGAAATCCGTACCGGATGCTTTTTTAAGGTGCAAAAAAGAGGACATATGGTCACCCTAGATTAATTTACAGCATAAATCAAGTTGTAAACAAGACACACACAGAAATAAACTAAAAATGATCAAGCATACTTTTATGTAAAAAAAAAGCTGAACATTAGAATACAAGTATCTTAAACTGCAACAAAATTAACCTGTAAATAGTAAACAATCTAAGCAATTTCTTCATGCTGCAGTGCATGCTGTCAGCTGTTAATTACAACAACAATAGATAGTATGTAAATTGACAACTATATGCTGCTAAATTACAGTTGTATACTGTAGCTGTAAAAACAGTGTCTATCTGTTAATTTCAGCAACAGCAAGACACTGTTAATTTTGTGACGGGAAAATCTTTAACAGTGTACAACTGGAAAACTTTCTGTATTTACATCAGCAAACAAATTGACAAGGGAGCAAAAGACACAAGAGAAATGTTGATCATTAAATCTTTATAATCTTCTGAGACCCCAAGCATCTTCTCACGCAGTTCTTGAGATGTGGACTATGCTGTATTCCAATGCAGTGGAGGGTTGGTAATGGTTTTAAATAAAGGAAGATTGAAGTGACACTGAGTTTTCAAACCTTTTGTTGACTTAATTCAAGATGCGCTGTAGTGAAGCAAATAAATATTTTAATGAATTAATTAAAAGGATAGTTAATCCAAAAATGAAAACTCTCATCATTTACCCTCCTGCCATCCCAGATGACACTCTTATGCTGAACACAAACAAAGATTTTTAGAAGAATGTTTTAGCATTGTAGGTCCTCACAAAGCAAGTTATGGGTACCAAGATTTTGAAGCTCCAAAAGCATATAAAAGGCAGCATAAAAGTAATTCATATGACTCTAGTGGTTAAATCTATATCTTCAGAAGAGATATGATAAGCGTGGGTGAGAAACAGATCAATAATTAAGTCCTTTTTTACTATCAATCTTCACTTTCACATTCTTCTTCTTTTTCTTTTGGTGATTTACATTTTATGTGCACATCGCCACCTACTGGGTAGAGAGGAGAATTTGTGGTAAAAGATTTAAATATTGGTCTGTTTCTCACCCACACATATCATATTGCTTCTGAAGACACAGATTTAACCAGTGAAAAAAATTTATTACTTTTATATGTCTTTTAAACAAAGTTCCTAAACCTAAATTCGGGAGGAGCGAGTCCATCTAATCTTTCAATTAACAGCCAGAGTATATAAGCAGCTGTTTACCTCTCTTTGTCTCAGCTTTTTCCAGCATTTGGCCCCGCCCACGCGCGACAGATCCATGTGACGTCTTATTACTCTGCTTGAAGCATTCGTCCTCCTTATCAGATAAGCTATTTTATCAAAATCATTATGTTATTCAACGAAAGCTGCAGCAGCTCACTATTTGCTTATCATGATAATGGTGGCTGCCACTTTAATCATTACTCACCGAAGCAGATTCTATTGTGTTGAGGCTGCCTCTGCAAAACCGGCCACTGCTTCGCCATATACCAGTGCTACCACTTCATATGGCCGCGCACCGGTCCTTTCATTTTAACTGTTTACATTTTATTATTACACGCTTGATTGTTTAAATTCTCGTTCTAGCCCACAGGCAGGGATGGATTTCCAACTGGGCCAATGGGGCCAGTGCCCAGGGGCCCTCGAGTACCAGGAGCCCTTGACTGCCCGAGAGGGCCCTGGGCTTTAAGGTTGAGCGATCCAGTTTGGCGATCCTCCCACTCGAAAACCCATCAACCATGAAAACTTTTGGGCATGAAAACAAAAACACTTGTTTGAATGCAGTGTGAGCATAGACACACATAGACATAGACTCAGCACATTGGTCGCAGGCCCTCCCATTCGAATTGCAGTGTGGACCCTCCCATTCGAATGCAGAGTGAGATTTCACATCATTCACTCGGTGGGCTCTCCCATCCGAAACGCAGTATGAGCTCTCCCGTTTGAGAGCAGTGGTGGTGCAGTAAACTTAGGAGCCTTTAGCATTTCCCGTTAGCCTTCACATTGACATTTCTTTTGCTTATGGTTAAAATGAGCCTAACACATAATAAATAGAGCCTGATATAACCTCCAAAATAACCTTGAGATTTCCTTACAGGCATTTGTAAATGTAATAAAGCCATTTGTGCCTCACTTGATTCTGCTGCAGCAGCGCCCCATTTGAAACTGTGCCTCAGTGCCCGACCATGGTTGATACTGCAACAGCAGCTCCTGCCTTTGCTCGATACCGCCACAGCAGTACTCCTTTCACTTTTAACATGTAATAAAGTTATGTTTTCCTGACTAACCTTTTGGTTCCCTTGCAGGTTTGTATAAATGTAATGGTTATATTTTCTTAACTACACATTTTATTCCCTTACAGGTACGTACACTGAGTTATTTCTATACTCTCCGCAGGCACTTTCAATGTCTAAGTTCCAAACTTTTATAGCAGTGCATCTACAGCAATGGAAATCAGCAGAGCCCCCACAGGAGCACCTTCATTATGCCCCCAAATACTCAATCCACTGCCGCAGCAGTAGTTTAAACTCTGCTACCGCAGGAGGAGCACTTTACTCTACTGCCGCAGAAGTGTTTTACCGTGCATCCGCTAAGCCCTTTGTCTTCGCTTCACAACAGCTGTAATGAGCATTACAGCTGTGGTCACCAACTCCTCCTGTTAATTTCAAGCACCATATTTCCCTGTCTCTGGGTAGACCATTGAATGAGGCTACTGGTGCAACTATGGTACAACTCCCTATTGTCGTACACAGGTCCTTTAATCTAAACCTTCCACACGGGTCAGGCCCTTATGTGAGGCTGCCTCAGTAAGCTGGCTGATAAGATGCAATATATCATTGGTACAGTCCCTATAGCTGCATAAATGTCCTTGATCTAAACCTTCCACCCAGAGCAGTCCCTTGCATGAGGCTGCCTCCGCAAGCCGGCTGTTTAAATGCAGTTTACCAAAATCTAGCTCTTGTAGACCATCCTCTTACATAAATCAACACCCTATCTATTGGTTCAATACTACAAGCTGTCTCTCCCGGAACACTCAAAACTTACTGGACAGCTTCAAAAACTTCCACAGAGCATACAACTTAGTTTTTCAAGATTTTACCCTACTCTCCATATCCTCTGTTAAATCCCATCTCCATAATACCAAATCAATTCAGCCAGGAACAATCAAAGTCTACCTCAGCAGCGTACATTTCTTCTTTAAACTCATCCACTTCCATTACATAACCCCATATAGCTCTCCTTACAAAGGGTTTACACAAAATAAATCCCAGACACCAGACACCAGACAACCACTAAACGTCGACATCCTACCAAATGCCTTGTTACTCTTCGCTACGGTCTATTTTCCCCCAAAAAACAAGAACCATAGACGCAATGTTCAATTTGGCTTTCTTCGGCTTCCTCAGAGTCTCAGAACTCACATCAACTCCACCTTCAACCTAACCATCCACCCTACCTTCTCCGACCTTCAGTTCTTATACCATGACACAATCCGTTTCAACATCAAACAGAGTAAAACCGATCAATTGAAACATGGGCATTCAGTTTTCATTTTCAATCTCCCAACCCCCATTCATCCATACCAGTCCCTGGCTTTTTTATACTCCAGAGAAACTCTCAAATCCCCTCGCCGCTCGACCCTCTATTTGTTGATGTCAAAAACCTCCCTGGTTTGGTTTCAAAAGAATCAAAAAATTATCCTCAACAGATCTGGCATTCCTACCAAATATTTCAAAGTTCCTGCAATCTGAAGTTCCCGTAATAATTACCTCCAATGCCAATGCGCAAAAGTTGCCCCGCTCACAGCTCCCGCAGAAACTAGGCAACCACCATCCCTCATCACATATTTTTGTCCCTTTCAATTCACTCCTTTTGGGGGGTTCTTCCATACTACCAAGCCTATTGATCATCTACATCAATTCAACCTCTAAGCATCCACTCACTTTTTTTTCAACTTGCTGTCTTAAACTCCTCCTGCATCTTTTGGGGGGATACTTCAGAGCTCGAATTGAAGATGCTTCCTCAAGCCACTCCACCGTGGACAGCAAGCCAAATAAGTTTATCCTTAACAACATAAAGATTATATGGGCAAACTAACTTGTGAACTGCTTTTTGGACATTCAGATTTTTGGCCACCATTTACTTGCATTGTCAGGACCAACAGGGCTGACATTTATTTCTAAAAATCTTTTGTTTGTGTTCTGCAGAAGAAAGTCATCTGGGATGGCGTGAGTAAATTTACCCACTGTAAATGATGAGAGCATTTTCATTTTTGGGTACACTATCTCTTTAAATCTTACACCTTTGATGTCACTCCTGTCTTAGTTAGAGTGCTCTTAGAATTATCTGGTGATGAGGAAACATATGTGTGTGGACACATTGATGGGATCAAGTGATCAGCATGTGAGCTTCACACAACTGCCATGCAAACCTTGTGGGAAGATATATTATCTTAAACAACACATGTGACATATGGCCACAGCTGAGCACATAGAATGGCTATGATTGGAGGGTACAAAATTCCTACTTCACAGCACTTCCGAATCCTCATAGCATTCCAAGTCCCTGCCATTGTGTGAACATGATTCCACATTCTTATGTTAATTTGTTGGTGTTCTACTGCCCCAATAACTCTCCCAGTATGCCATGGTCCCCCAATTCCCAGTCTAGCATAGAAGGATAGGGTTGTATTTTATGTCTGGGATTAAATCAGAATACCAAATGGCTACAGTAGCAAAATAGATTTCTCACATGACAAATGGACACTTTTGCTAGCTTCTATCAACTGAATATGCACCAAAATAGACGTTGGGACCATGGTCTTTGATGTCAACACCAAATTATATGGGAAGCGTTTTCTTCTGCCTTAGAATTTAATTAGCCTATTTATTTTGTAAACTTCGCATTTATATGGCTAGTGCTACTTTATTATCTAAATGTATCATTATTTTTCTCTGTGTGTGGGCAGGAAAGAGAAAGAGCTGTTAGTGTACATTCTGCTAATCTGAACCCTGAGGCTGGGCAGTTATTCTGGTCTTGTGCCTGGTTGGATTCACATAAATAAAAACCATCACTTAATAAATAATAACTAAGGCAGCTGTTGCATTTGCTACCACACGTACAGTACAATCACAATCACTTGCCAGGGAAGCCATTTGCCAAGGTTAGTAGGTTAGAGTTTTGAATCCATCCAAGCCTTCAGTGATATTGATACATATAAACTAGGTAACACCCCGTAAATAACCCCTATGAGACCTCCACACATCCACGTGGATAATGCAGACTGAGCAATGTGTGTGAAAACAAGCGCAATGTGATACACCATTGAAAAAATAAATAGAGATAAATAAGTTATGGCTACAGTTCTGTGTCTTGATTACTCTGGTTTTACATCAGAATCACTCTGTTAACCCTTCAAGTATGGACATTGCACTTCTTGTTACATGGGATTCCCTTTTTAAAAAGAGTATATCGACAGCTGTCATTCAAGTGGTAGTTCAGCACCACGGAGAGCATCATCATAAAATAAGAGGTAAACAACTATTTATGCAGTCTGCATATCAGAGACTAGGATATTGCCCTTTTTTCTTTTCTTTTTTTTTTTTTTTTCCTAGTGCAGTATTTAGGAGATGATCAAATATATTGCATTGCAGAGAATTTAATCAATGCATACAAGTCAGTAATTGACCCACGCTGCTAGTTATTATTAATACATGAATTACTTAGTTCCATAATAGAGCATAAAACCGCTATGGGATTTAAATGACTATTTAAAGACTTAAATAATTGTAGGTGTCAGGGGCTGAACTCTTATTGTAATGTGGGAGCTCTCCACAATATCAAAACTGACTTAGCGCCCAGCACCATGGCTTCTGTTGCACGCTCTTTGAAAGGCCCACACTCGCCACGAAAGGTCTGAAACTGATTTTAGATCAGGCTTGCCATACCATATTTACCACCATTAACTCTAGTGTAAACATCTATTGTTACTACAATAAAACTGTGATAACTTAGTAGCCACCACTGCCATCATTCAATGATTCAATAAATAAAAAATGAAATGACAGAAACTTCTGAAAGTTTAGTACAGGTTTGAATGACATAGCACATTCCTTTATGATTGTAAAGCAGTATCTATAACTGTTGAAACACTGGTATTTTGGCAGAAACTATAGTTAACATGGGCATTTTTGTGTGGATATTCATTCCATAGGAATAGTTCACTCAAAAAAGTAAATTCTCTCATTCAAAATCATTTACTCACCCTCATGCCATCCCAAATGTGTATGTTTTTCTTTCTTCTGCTGAAAACAAAGATTTTTAGAAGAATATTTCAGCTCTGCAGGTGACCAACATTTTGAAGCTACAAAAAGCACACAAAGGCAGCATAAAAGTAATCCATTTGACTCCAGAGGCTTAAAACGTGTCGTCTGAAGTGATGCAATCACTTAAAAATAAATAATAATAAACATATTATTATTTACATTTTTAACAGTGTACAACCTAGATTAACGGCTTTTATTCAATTAAAAAATATAATTAATATGACAATCAACATTTTTTTAAATCAAAATAGATCTTTAATGTTACAATTAGCTGCTACTGTTTACAGAGTTGTGCTCATTTGTTTCAAGAGTGCTGTTACTAGATGTAGCAGGAAGTTGCTTTGGATCAAAGCAGCAACAATTAGGCTGCATCTCTACCCACCTCTTCTTCAGTGGCGGTTCTACATTGAATTGCACCCTGGGCGAGACCACCTTTGAGCGCCCACCTCCCCCCAAAAAAAACACACACACACACACAAAATTATCCACAAACAATCCTGACCAGTGGCAGAGGATGCTCCAAAATATTTTAGAAGTGCCACTGAATTGCAATTGAAATTGAAATTAAAAGACCATATGATGATGTTTTATAACAGCTAAAACAGCCAGTCAAATTGACCCCAAACATACTAAGAGAGACATAAACATGACAACTTCTTGACATTACCAAGACAACATAAATTGTCATAAATATGTCATAAACATGCAGATAAATTATCAAACTTAAGAAACCACTTAGCTTTATGGGTTAACTTTACATTAAACTGTCATGTGGTTGGTTTTGACATTGGCTGTCATGAGGCCATTATAACTGTGTCATGAATATTTTTCTTGACCTCAACTACAGTGGTACACATTGAATTTGTCATTAAAATGTCATTGTACCACTTGAGGTCAAGAAAAGTATACATGACACTGTTATAAAACAACTTGACAGAGTATTAACACTTAATGACATTTTACTGACATTCAATTTGTACTACTGGGAAATAAAGTGGTCAGAAAAATATTCATGACACAGTTATAATGGCTTCATGACAGCCAATGTCAAAACCAACATGGCAGTTTAATGTAATGTTAACTCATAAAGCTAAGTAGTTTCTTAAGTTTAATAATTAATCTGCTATGTCATGTTTTTTATGACATATTTATGACAGGTTATGATGTCTTGGTAATGTCAAGTTGTCAACAAAGGCATCTCAAACAAATAATGTCATATTTGCATTAGAAATGTCATAATTGAGCGAGTGACACTTAATGACAGTTGTCATAAACATGCATAAAAACCTCCTTCATATTCATGGCATGTGTCATGTAGCAAATAAGTAGTAAATAAATAGCAAATGTCGTCTCTTTGAAACTACCTACAGATTTAAAAAAAAAAATCCGTTGGCTAATTACAGGGCCTAACGTAACCCAACTGATGGAAATAAATAATAACTGAACTTGTAACAGTTTGGTTGCAAAGCACAATATTATGGTGAAATTAGATCTTGTGTTTGTTGACTTAAAACCAAATTATTGTTGTATAAGCATAGCAAGCATCATAGCAAATAGGCTAACAAACGTAAGAGCTACCAACAATTAACATTAGCCCTTCATTCATGACAACATGGATACCGTAATCATATCACAGAGAGAACATAGTTGCATACCTTTATCTTTTGCTCGTTTCTCCTCTTCTTCTTTTCTTTTTTTTCTAAATTGTGCACCTGATGGCTTTGACCTTTTCCTATCCATCCCTGTTTATTTGGCACTCGACAATCAACAGATTTCCCATCCCCGCCTCCAACACTGTCACTCACGTTACTGAGTCACGGCCAGAAGTCAAGACTAAACCAATTCACCTTGGTGAGGTGACCACATAATCGCTTTTGTATTACTTATTTTTATTAGCCATTTCACACAGAAAAGCAAAAATGTGCAGGAACTATAGGCCTGTATTTATAATATTATGAATAAAATGTGCGTTATTTGGAAGAAAGTCGAGTGTGACTGACTTTAGCCCACTAATTTCATTAGAGTATTGCTCTGTTATACAGTGGACCCCCCCAGTCAGTCACCCAGAGGTGAACTATCCCCTGCCTGCTGCGCCCCCCTCCCCTTTCCTCTTCTCACACACAGCACCTTCTCAGCACGCAGGGGCGCCAATTTGCCAATTCCCCACACAGTGAATTATGATAGATAATAGAAAACCTCTATGTAGAAAACCGCTTCGCGGTGCAGATTTTTTTTTTTTTTTTAATTATTATTATAACTGCTCGTGCCGCCCCCCATGTGACATGAAAAAATGCCGCCCCGGGCGAATGCCCGGTTTGCCCGTGCCTAAAACCGCTACTGCTCTTCTTATTAGTCACTCTGTCCTCATCATGAGTCATGACCTTAGATAACTCTCAGATATAAGTCTACAAACAGTGTCTCCTTGTAAGGAAGACATTAAGAACCCTGCCCCAAAACAATCACAAATCATCTTGCAATTGCTGAGCTTCCACAAGTAAACCTAATCTGTATCACTGACTGATAGTATGAGTGATCACACTTGTGCGCAATTCTGCACCTGTTTAGCTTGCGCTTGAATGGCACAAGTGCCTTGCAGATACATGCACCTGCACAAACATGCCTACTGACAGATGACATCAGCTTAAATCTATCCACAGACTTTTCTCTCTGCCCATAAGAGGTGAGGAGGTATCTTAAATCCGTCACTCTGTCGTTACCATGAGGCTATTAAAAGCCTATATTACTGATGGTCATCAGACTGTATTGTCATGTGAGTGGAAAGACCTTCCATACCTGTCATGCATGCCAGTCTTGTGCAATGCATAAACTGAGAATTTGTTAAAAAAAGTGGTTTAAATGACAAGTAAAGGTTTTTTGGCAGGTAATCTATGAAATATGCTTCATACATTTTTTCAACTTTTTTTTGTTGTTAAATGATCACATTAAAACTGCCTTAGAAACTTTAAACCATGTCTTTACAATTTATCTTTGCTACGTTTAAAATCCATTTAATGTGATTTTATTGTTTTAGCCTTTTCCAAAGACATGTGATTTTTGAGGAAAACAAAGAAAAATTATGGTAACTATCACCCCTGTGAAGAATATTTTAAAGGGACGCTATTTGCATTCAAGCTACAGCATAATTTGACAAATTATTCAAAAAGTGTAATAATAATTTAATTTTGTGTATTTTGAATAGATAGCATGTAAGCTATGAAATTAGCCTAACCAAGGCAAAGGAGTCATTTCCATCACAGAATTCTTTTAAACTCAATACAGAATTTGAAATGTGGTGGACTTTTTCATGACTTCCACAAAAAGGGTTTAAAATGTTTATAATGCATTAGCAAAAGTGACCGAAGAAACCCCTAAATATTGTAGGCCTACTGCACTGTAAGTTATCCTACTGTACAGAATACTTTACTAAAGTCCACCTCACAGGTTTAATGGCTTTTTCTCACACATAGAATAGACCATGCTGTCATACAGCCCTGCACCTGTTGCCCACGGCACGGAGTTCCCGCCATACAAGTCTAGCAAATAGTAAGCGCGACCCGCGCCATCCATACCGGATAGGAAGCCGCGCGTTCCTGGATTGTGTGGTCATCGAGCGACGCAAAGATTCGGGAAGGTGTCACGCACCACAGGCATTTTGTAGCAGGAGAGAGAGAGAGAGAGAGAGAGAGAGAGAGAGAGAGAGAGAGAGAGAGAGAGCGCGAGCGAGAGCGAGCGAGAGATATGATCTAACTTTGTGTATGGTCCGCGTCAGAGTCTGGAACTATATATATATATATATATATATGAGAGTGATGATAGAAGGGAGATGCACAGATCATCAGGGAGCTGAGCAGGCACACCAATCGCTTTAATTTGAGAGAGAGCGAAATACCTTACCACTGGCCTCAGAGGGCAACACGGGCACCTGAAGCAGAGACAAGGACTGACACAACCTCCACTTCTGAAATGGGACTGCTGCTTCTTGAAGAGCTGGTAAGTTTTTCTGATGCATGCAATACTCTGTGCAGGTATTACTTTTCTGAATCTCGAGTCTTTAGTCTTATCATGTCTCAGCTACGTTTGAATGTCGACATGCTATTTTGTTTTGTTGTAGTTTTATTGAAAGTGTTTAGGCTATCAGAAAAAAAGCATGCCTCAACCTTCACTCAAAAAAATAGATATTTTGCTGACCTTGATTTATTAGAGGACAGTGGTTTCATGTGTTTGAACTGACTATTCATAACTTAAAATGACTATGAACAAAATGAACAAAAACAATTTCTTTAGAAAGAACCTGGTTGAATTGTGTAAACCCAACAAAATTAGATGTGTCAATGCAGCAAAAAAAAAAAGTATATTTTATTTCTTTATGTACTAACATATGAATGTTAGCATGAGAAATACATGTTGGTTGGAAGCACTACAGAGTGTAGTTTAGAAACAGTTAGTACAGCAACTGCTCAAAGCAGTGAGCAATCAATTTCATGTGCAAAATGCAAGCTCCACTTTTCACCATAATCGTAACCCACAAAACTCCAGTATAACAGAAACTCTTCTTAATCTCAACATAGCATAATAAAACATTAAACACTTACAAGTTTCCCCTTTTATATTAATCAAAAACACATAAAATAACACTTCATTTTAGCATTTACCCTATCAAGTCCCATGCAAAGCATGCATGGAAAAGGAAATCCCATTTCATCAATGCTACAGTACATTAACACTACAGAAATTATTAATGTAGTCCCAACACAAATGGATTAAGTAAACTTGCATTTTACAAATTTAAATGGATAGAACGCAATTATTTTTTTTAGTGCATGCTACCAATGCTTTTGCTAACATATTATTAGAGAAAAGACTGGGAGATGTTTCCTTTGCAGAGCAGAGATAGAAACTAAATACAATGATAGATGGACGGACGGACGGATGGACAGACGGATAGATAGATAACATCTATCTCAAAAAGAGAGAGAGAGAGAGAGAGAGAGAGAGAGGGAGGGAGGGAGGATGTGTGATATTGTTATTAAATATATGTCAATGATTAAGGAGGATCCAGGATGTCTAGAATAACCCAACTGGAGGGGCATGCCCTCCTTTTTTAAACAACAGAGATGACACAAATGCTTGTCAGCTGAACACCCTCCTTCCCCACCCACATTTGTTTTATCTATGGAGGCTGTTCAGTCCTAGAAACAGATAATAATATAGACTGACTGATGTAATGTCCAATCACAGGTCACTGGGAAGAGAGGGGACGGCAAGGGTGCTGGAGATGCCTGTACAGATCTGTTTGCTTCAGGAAAATATGAGACCACCATAATTCAGGAGAAGCAGGATGGCCACCAGGAGCTGAATTCTACCACTAAGAATGACATCAAACTGAATGAACACAACATCAAACTCAATGTATGTTGCGAGAGTGGACATATCTTAACATTTACAAACAGTTACCCAGTAGCACACTGACATCTATTTAACTTCCCTTTCGTAGGTTGACCAGTCAGGGCAGCTAAAACTAGAAACTGTTGAAGACCTCTTCAACATTCTAGAGCTGAGGAAGAGAAGGAAGGAAAGGAAGATTGCAGAACCAAAGAAAAAGCCAGAACCTGATATCCTGGTGAGGGACCTTATTCCTAAAAGAAATAGTTCACCCAAAAATGTAAATTCTCTCATCATTTACTCACCTTTATGCCATCCTGGATGTGTATGACTTTCTGTCTTCAGCAGAAAACAAATGAAGATTTTTAGAAGAATTTATCAGCTCTTTTGGTCCATACAATGCAAGTGAATGGGTGCCATAAAAGTCGTCATAAAAGTAATCCATATGACTCCAGTGGTTATATCAATGTCTTCAGAGGCGATTTGATAGGTGTGGGTGAGAAACAGATCAATATTTTAGTACATTTTTACTATTAATTCTCCTCCCTGCTCAGTCAATCTCTGCTTTAACTTTCTCACTATTCTTCTTGTGTTTTTGATGAGTCACATTCTTCATGCTTATTATTAAATATTGATCTGTTTCTCACGAACACCTATCATATAACTTCTGAAGATATGGATTTAACCACTGGAGTCTAATTGATTACTGTTATGCTGCCTTTATTTGCTTTCTGGGGCATCACAATTTTGGAACCCATTCACATGCATTGTATGGACCTACAGAGTGGAAGTATTCTTCTATGAAATCTTAATTTGTGTACTGCAGAAGAAATAAAGTAACATCTGGGATGGCATGATATTGAGCAAATTATGATAGAACTTACATTTTTGGGTGAGCTATTCCTTTAATTAATTATATTGCTATACGTATAATGCGGAAGTGCTATATGAGCATTTGAATGACATGTTGGGCCTTATTTAATTCAATGGAACAGTTTACATAAGAATGCATACGCACACATTTCTTCTGCTCATGTTTCATGAATAAGGCTCAATGTGTATATCTTAGGCCTTATAACTGGTCTGTAACTAGTTTTTCACCATGTTTATTCATCTTTTTGTCTTTGCTCGTTTAAATACTAAATGGCCCTGCTGTGTGACAAATTCATTTTTAAAACGTACAAATACTCAATGTAGTCTCTCCATTAATAAAAGGTCTCAAAAGATGCATACATAATAATCCAAATATAATTAATTTTTAACATACAACAAAAAGCATTCCATGTTGCAGGACGATTAACAGATTGTGTGGTACAATAAGTCAATAACCTGCTTGCATTTTTTTTTTCAGCCTGAGACAGTGGACCAGGGTTTGTTTCTAAAGGCTGTCACAGAGAATAAACTGATTGTAGTTGAGAAATATTTGTCAGATGGTGGAGACCCTAATGCCTGTGATCATGTGAGTGTAACACAGACAAACACATGCACACACACGTCACACTTTCCATCACTTGTGCTGCTAACACAAGTATTGCAAGTCCTCAAATGTGCATGTAATAAAACTCTCCTTTTCTTTCTTTCTGTTTTTCTCTCACACACAGTTTAAGTGCTCCGCTTTGCAAAAAGCCTGTGCACAAGGTCACACAGAGATTATGAAAAAGCTCCTGGAGAGTGGAGCATCCATGGAGCACAAAGACAAGGTAGAACAGATGGCTGAAGTGACCGTCTAACCAGTGCTACAAGAATACAATCCCTTCTCTTATTATTTTATGCTGTAATTTCAATACACAATTTTCTTATCTTATTTACAATTCTTCATTATAAAATGTCTATAGCTAAATGCCACAGCTGCACATTGGGCTTGCAGAGGTGGAAGCCTGCCTGCACTGGAGCTGCTACTTAATGAAGGACCCAAATTCAACTCAAGAGACAAGGTATATATAAAGCTGCTGTTCCTCTATGCATGACACCAGATGGTCTGTGGACATTGATAATAAAATGTACAAATTTTCATAGCAAATAAAGAGAGAGCATGACTTTCCTTGTTGTGCTCATAGTTTTTTCATGTTCCCACTGACCACTGATCTGGCAATACATTTAGCACACTAACTTGTCTTTGTTGTGTATCTGCAGCTAAGTAGCACTCCCCTTCATGTTGCAGTTCGGACGGGACATTACGAGTGTGCCGAGCATCTTATTCACTGCGGAGCTGATGTAAATACTAAAGACAGGGTGAGAAACCAGTTTGCACTTCATTCAAATATTTTTTTTGTATCATATCATCACAAATGTGAAAATGACTGTCTGTGAATTTGCATGATTTTAACACTTAGTAGCATATGCAGGATTAGTCCACTGTCCCACTTGTTGTTTTCATCTCTCTAATAATGTGAATGCTCTGTGTTTGTATAGGATGGAGACACACCCATGCACGATGCTGTGAGGATCAATAGATTTAAAATGATAAGACTGCTGATGATGTATGGATCCAGTCTTAATGCCAAAAATAATGTAAGTCCAGTCAGGGTACATGCAGCCCTTGTTTTTGAAGTTTAAAAACGAAGTTTATTTTTGCAGTTTCAATTGATGGCACTAGTAGCGCAGAAATTACTTGCTTTAAAAAGCGAGATATGCAAAAAGTAATGAAATGCTTGTATATTATTTTAAATCTTCATTTTAAAGGGGACCTATTATGCTAAATTCACTTTTACATGGTGTTTGAACATAAATGTGTGTTGACAGTGTGTGTACACAACCACCCTATATTGATAAAAATCCACCCAGTCCTTTTTTTTTTTTATCCCCATTAATCATCAGCACTGTCTCAGAACCAGCCGTTTGCAGATTCTGTACAAAGTGACGTCACATTGTACAGGCCCTGCCCACTACTGTTGACAGACACTGTCGTCAGACATGTTTGTTTGTGTGTGTTGTTTCGTTATAGCACATAGCGAACGTTGTAACAGTATTTGTGTGTGTGTGTGTGTGTGTGTGTGTGTGTTGCTCATTCATCATTGCAAAACTGCTGAAAAAAATCAAATACAAATAACCATTCGTAAACTTCCTGTTTCTTTCTCAAAGTTGTTGAGAACTCTGCTGACAGAGTCTCACCCTCATCAGTGTCTGACTCCGGTTCAAACATATAGGGCCGAACACCACTATTTACGCTGTCAGTTATATTGGTTATGATTTCTAGTTATCCAAAGCAGAGATGTCAAAACTCTGCCCTATTCTGTATAAGGACGGGGAGCAGCAGCACATTTGCATTTTAAGACACACAAAAACAGCTTGTTTTTATTCCCACCCAAAAATTGGCATTTTCAACATGGTATAATACATTATCTATAAGGTATTTTGAGCTGAAATTTCACAGACACATTCTATGGACACCAGATTTAAATTACATCTTGTGAAAAGGGGCGTAATAGGTGCCCTTTAAACAAAAAGGAAAGAATTGTCTCATACTATGACCCTTGATGTTTCAGATGCATAAGTATTATGAATGAAGCCTTATTAATGAATATATATATATATATATATATATATATATATATTCCTAAAATAATTGCCTAAGTCATTTTTTCACTTTTCTCAGAAAACACAAAACACTGAACCAATAATTGAATATATGATATTTATTGATAATGTCACTCAAAAAGGTTATGGCATAAGATGACTATTGACATACTAATAACAATGCATGTCAATTATGTAACGTAACGGGAATAAATGACTTAGGCAGATTTTTGAACATGCCTTTGTTACTTAGGCAATTTTAAATTGACAACTCTGTCAACAATAAAACACTAACAAACAAACTAAACATCATTCTGAGGAGGCATGAGTAGCTTTTCCATCTTCTTGATGCACCTGCCATCTTAAAAAACTTGTAAAATTGTCTCATTGCCTTTTGACTTAGGCAAAATAAAACGGCCTAAGTCACACACTTGACATAGGCCATTATACTATAGGGGTAGAATTGCATGATCTGTTCAACTGAGGATGTGGGCGATTTTACCAAAGGTGGCCAGCATCATGAGGAGATGACTTATGCAAAAAAATCATTTTTGTCAAAAAATGACTTAGGCAATTATTTTAGGAAGGTGACGTATATATATATATATATATATATATATATATATATATATATATATATATATATATATATATATATATATATATATATTAAATTATCTTAAACTTATTTAATTCATCTTTTACAGGATGGAAAGACACCAATAGAGACTCTGCTTTCATGGCAAAAAGGAGTGAAAAATATCCTGAATGAGGAGGCAACACCAAAGCCAATTGAACACAATTTTAACATCCATCCTGCTGATCAAGTTTCATAAAAAGTTCCCTCCTTCCTTCCTTTTAAAATGTAAAGACTGAGCAGAGCTTTGCAATTTAGATTATGGCAGATAATGGCAATGATGACGCTAATTGCTGGCAATAGAGTGTCTGTTACATTGATATGTGTAAATATTACTTTCCCTGTTATTAAGATCATGAGAGAATGGAATCCTCAGCGAGTGGCACAAACACATGTACCAACATTGGTTGTGTGTTGGATCAGTGTATTTATTTAACATTATTTTTATTGACTTTAAACTTAAGTGAATGCATTTTAATGTCCATGGCTGTGTTTAATCAACTGAGAGGCTTTGTGTTGCAAATGTCATGACAGATCGGACACCGAATCATTAATGTACAGAACAGAATGTGAATGAGGGCTTGAGAAGTTTATTATGACAGATAGTATTATAGTTTTTGTTTTGTATTTATGGACTTAAATTGAGAAACACTCTGGAACCAGGTACATGGATGTGCATTGGTGAAATATTATAAGACAAACTGTGTTTTTTTCTTCTTTTGAGCACTTAAATTTAATTGTGAATAACTGTAATTTGTATGCGATTAAAGTATTAAAAGTGAATAAGTGTGTGTGGTTTGTAGTCCTTGAATATTTCCCCCTTAACAAATTATACATTTGATTTAAATTTGATATTAAAAAACAGCAAAGAGAGACAATAAAACCACAAACATAGGCAATGGAATAACCACTCTACAACCAAATAAAAAAATAAACCTTTTGAATTCTGAGCATTCTTACTGCGTATCTTCCAGTGCCACTATGACGTTAACAAACGCGCGCTCCCAGCAGCCTTTGCCGTTGTTCTCGCTCTTCCGATTGGTGGGATTTGAAAATAAGTACGCGCGACAGTTTGAGAGAAGAATCAAAACAAATAAAACCTAGCATCGAAACTTAATTTAGTTCGACACGCAGCCCTGTTTAACCACTGACAGCCCTGTAAGTCAACTAAATTAACTTGTTTTAACGCGTAATGTTGTTGTCCTCATTTGTCGTCTTTATTCAGTTAAGATCTAAGGTTGAATTTAGGAGTGTCGTGATGTCAAAATTCAACCAAATCTGTCTGTAAAATATCTGTATTGTTTGTGTATTATTGCTAAAATGTCTATAAAACGACACAATCGATTTTAAACATTAAAATAAATAAACAAGCTTATTCAAATGCAAAAGGATTGCATAGCCAACTGATGTTTCATGAGCTTTTATGTCTGTATCAGGTGTTATTCGCACCGTTTTATTTCCTTTTTAATTTTATCTTTATGATTTTGTATTGCTTAATAGCAGGATGATGGAATCAGGGCTTAAGGATGAAATTACAAGACCGAAGAAGATACGTGTCGAAGATTTAAGGAGAAATCTGTCGTCAGAATTTAGTGAGCATTCAGATTTCCAGGTAAGCTGAGCTGTTAGTCATGACAATATGAACACATAAATTGCACTGTATGCTTTTTACATAAAGTACAGTTTCTTAAATTATCAACAGAATGGTTTTGTTTTGAAGGATCCAACTGATCTTGAGAAGGAACATTTGAAGGTGTATCTTAGGATAAGACCATTTTCAGGAGCTGAGACTGAGAATGGAGAATCACAGGTAAATACAATAAATAAGGGGAAATGGTTCAGAGATGTTGCAAACATATAAGCACTCACTCTCATCTAATGGGGTGCAGAACCTCATGTAAAACTGGACCCTTGTTCCCTGAGAAATGTTTTTCCTATAGCTACTTGCCATCATATGTGTTTGTGATTTGGATACTGATGAACTGTCTGAAAAACAAGCTGAAAAATCATAAAATCACTCCCTGTGCATCAGTGTTTATTTGATAATTTTATTTAGATAGCTGTACCTCTTCTGTCTTTCTGAAGGACTGCGTGGCCATTCAGCCACCAGAAACTGTGCTTCTGAAAGGGCCGCAGTCATCTCTCTCTGCCAGACTCAGTGACAAATCTGTGCCAGTTACAGCTCAGCGTTTCCAGTTCTCTCAGGTAAGCTGACCCACCAACACACACCGTTTATTTAGTGACTGATGATGTGAGCCACTCATTTTCCCTATTTGATGACCCAAGAGTGCTTTAACTTTAGGAAAAACAATTTTTGAGATCAAATGTCGTGCTCTGTCTTGGTCATATAAGCACAAGGCTATAACTTTATCTAATGTGAGACATTATTTTTTGCAAAAAAAAGAAAAGTGTATTTGAATATTTAACTGTGTTTTTAGGTTTTCGGTCCAGAAACTACACAGAAGGAGATGTTTGATGGAACAGTGAAGAGTCTTGTGATGGATGTGCTGGAGGGACAGAATTCTTTGGTCTTTACCTATGGTGTCACCAATGCTGGGAAGACCTTCACTTTTTTAGGTTTGTGTGCTTTGTTTATATCTTAAAATGTTTGCTTTTATTGAATACCTATACTCTGAACTAATCAAGATATGAAGTGAGTGAGAGAAAGAGAGATGGAAGTGTAGTAGTCCATTGGGTATAGGAATACATTCCCATCTGTGCTGGAGTGCCCATGAAACTGCTTTTGTCCTTCAGGTGTGAGTTTCTGTTGCTACAGCAGCACAATAGTGGGCGTGAAATCTACCAATCTCTTTTCATTTGACTTAAAGCTGCTTTGTTTAATTTCTGTGCCACTAATTGCACCAAACGGAATTGGAATAATAATGAATGTTTTTAGACTGCTCACCAGAACAAAATATAAAAATTTAAAGGAATAGTTCACCCAAAAATGAAAAATCTCTCATGATTGACTCACCTTTAAGCCATCCCAGATATGCATGTCTTTTTTTTTTCAACAGCAGAACTAAAGTTAAGATTTTTTATAAACACATTTCAGCTCTGTATTTCCATACAATGCAAGTGAATGTGTGCCATCAGGCTGCTGGCTGTATGACAGTGCAAAAGGCATATTTAGGCAGCAAAAAAGTAATCCACATGACTCAGGCAGTCAATGAATGTCTTCTGAAACAAATGGATAGGTTTGTGTAAAAAATACATCGCTATTTAAAACTTAATTAACTTTTTAAAAAATGCTTCCTGCTAGCAGTGGATGCATCACTGTGCTGTCATGTGACGTAAGTGTGATGGTGCGTTAACGTGAGAAGACGGACTGTCAAGCGAGAGTCATTTCAAACAGTTTCCGAGTGCTGGAAGGAAGTAACGATTTATGGTTAAAATGTTTTAATTATCAATTTGTTTCTAACACAAACCTATCGATTTGCTTCAGAAGACATTCATTGATCCACTGAAGTCATGTAGATTACTTTTATGCTGCCTAAATATGCCTTTTGGACCATCAAGCTAGCACTATTCACTTTCATTGTATGGACATACAGAGCTGAAATGTGCTTATAAAAATCTTCATTTGGGTTTTGCTGAAGAAGGAAAGACATACACATCTGGGATGGCTTAAAGGTGAGTAAATCATGAGCTATCAATTTTGGGTGAACTATTCCTTTTAAGTGTTATGGCCTGACAGTTCCGTCTGCTTATGCCGCAGGTCCAGATATTGATCCAGGCATCCTACCTCGTTCCCTCAACATGATCTTTAGCAGTTTGGAGGGTCGTGTCTTTAACCAGATGTGCCTGAAACCACAGAGATGCCGTGATTTCATCAGACTCACCAAAGAGCAGCAAAATGAGGAAGCAGCTAGCAAGCGCAACCTCCTCAGGCTCCTCAAAGAGGTACTGTAACATGGAAACAAACCTCAGACTCTTCTAAAACCCTTTATACACCTGGAATTAATAAGCATTTCGGGACCCGATCACAAAAAACAAATGGAGGTTGTCTAAAAAAAAAAAACATGTGTCCACATCGCATTTGAGGTTTAGGGTTAGGTCCATCCTGATGTGTACTGGAGAGCAGCAAAGCACCACCCCTCACCTGTCTATCAACCGCTGTGCAAAATCATGAGTTTTAAACTTAGTCGGTATCATGCAGGTTTTAAAGTAAATAACCATCTGATCGGAAAATGCGAATAGGTGCAAACCTGCACAAGAACTTTACGAAACTTCTTGAGTGTGTCTGAAATCAACATGCACTTCTGAGTCTCCATTAATACAGGTACTCCACTAAAATAATGGAGTACGATAATCTTCTTGATGTGTTGTGTTTGTAGTTAGATTCAATTTCAACTGCATCTGGGAGAAACAATGGGCAGTTTTCTTGTCTTTTTTGCATTTTATTATTATGTAGAATAGGGCTGCACCATTATAGCATAAATCATAATTGTTGATTATTGCTCTTGATATTGTAATGGTGATTATTAATGTTGGTTAAAAATTGTAATTACTGTGACATCACAAAGTAAGCAACCGTGTGGTTCTTCAGAGTAGCAGATTTCAATGGTGGATATGAGCTTTTAAGCATCTTAAGGATTATATTGTATTTTATATTGTAATAATGTTTGTTAAGGTAAGGCAAATGAAAATTATTGTAAATCGATATCTGTGGTATAGAATAAATTGAATTATTGCTACATTTCTGGTTAAATTATTAGTCCACGTACAGTAAATAATATGGCATATTCAATATTCAAACTTATTAACAGCTGATTTAAATCGACCAAGTTACTGCGTTCAGTAAGCCATTAGGTGACTAGACAGGGGACCATTCATCCCGTTAGATCTTCAATGGTGATCTTGTTCATGTAAGATCATCGTCAGATCATTTTTCACCTCAGTGGTTGCAATTAAAAACAGTCATTTGCAATCTGAGTTTGTGCGATTCGTGAAAATGTTAAATCTACCAATTACAGCTGTGTGGCAAATGGGTCTTATTAGAGCAGACGCAATAACAATTACGGTGATTCCTGAAATATGCTGTTCATGCCATATTCTTTATGTTGACTACACCTCCAAAACACTTAGAACAGTTAAGCTGAATTATTTTAGTGCTATTTTGTACAAATTAAATTCACATTGGCCTACATATTAACATTAAAAACAAAACTTATTACATTTTTTATAAATTGTACACAGAAATTGAGCAACGCGACAAACTCTCCCATTACAATGACTGTTGTCACTCACTGCAGGTTTACACTGTCCTGTTGCTGTCTAATCAGCATAATAAATCAATTATTTACATCGCATCTGTGCCTTGATTTGAACAGGATCATTTTAGTTTTGTCGTGTTGCTCATTTGCAGTGTATTTAACATCTACATTCAAAGCGAGCGGTACAATATGCAATTATTCCAAAATAATTACAAAGTTATTTTCGGTCTTGTTCTACAGCTTCTTTTCAAGTGTCAGGTAATGTTTCTTCAGTATTCATTTTCGTGTGCTGTGCAAACAGAGCAAGAACATAAAGCAAGCATCTGGGCATTCAGATGGTTTAAAACTCGCATATTAGTATCAGTTGTCATTACAAATAGGACCGAGGAATAATCTAAGCGGCTCTGATTGGCCATTGCCATTTCATTGCCCAACGGACATGTTTGTGATTTTAGAATACTCAACTGCTGCAAAAATAAGTTGTAAATAGAAACCATTGACGCAACAGGAGCAGACTTAAATTGAACGCTTTAATTGTCAATTTTCACGATTACATAATCGTGGCAGCCGTAATCGCGATTAGTTTTTGATTAATTGTGTAGCCCTAATGTAGAAACACGTTGACAATGATTGTCTGATGTAGTGATGATGTATGTTGTCATGAAATCAGAGACCCTGCCCTCGAAATCTGAACGCAAATGGTCATAAGAGATGCATTTAAGCAACCAGGTGTAAACAGCGATGACTTGCCTGACCACTTGTGATGGGATCACCCAAGACGCATCTTAAAAGGTTAAAGGGTTAGTAAAAATTTTAATTCTCTTATCTACTCACCCTCATGCCATCCCAGCTGTGTATGACTTTCTTTGTTCTGCGGAACACAAACAAAGATTTTAGTAGAGTATCTCAGCTCTGTAGGTCCATACAATGCAAGTGAATGGTGATCGGGCCTTTTGAAGCTCCAAAAAGCAGATAATGTCAGCATAAACATAATCCATCAGATTCCAGTGGTTTAATCAATGTCTTCTGGAGTGATCCAGTTGGTTTTGGGTGAGAACAGGCCAAAATGAAACTACTTTTTCACTGTAGATCTTGACAGCATTCTACTTGGCGATCATGATTTCAAGCTCGATTGCACTTCCTATAGTGCCATCTAGTGCTCTGAGCATAGGTCAAGCACTACATATTGTAATCGACAGGGGCGTAGCACCAAATTTTGGGCCCCAGGCACAACTATTTTAGGGACCCCTGACCAATATGAGTTTGAAGTGGGGATAATATTCAGTATAAAAATTTTAGATGGATATTTAACAGCAATTCATAAAAATTCATAATTTGTTTTTGTTAAATTGCAAATATTATTAAAATATGAATAAAGTCCTTAATAAATTATTTGGATCATGCAGTACATTATTAAAAAATATACATACATATATATGGATTACTTTTATGCTGTCTTTATGTCCTTTTTGGAAAGGCCTACTCACAATTCACTTGCAATTGTATGGACCTACAGAGCTGAGATATTCTAAAAATATCTGTTTGTGTTCAGCAGAATGAAAAAAAAAATTCATACTCATCTTGGATGACATGAGGGTGAGTAAATGATGAGAGAATTTTAATTTTGGGGTAAACTATCCCTTTAAAACCAGGTGTAAGCAGAGTCTAAGAGAGAGTTCTACTAACATAGAAACAGACCTCAGACTCTCCAAAGATTCTCCTTTTAGTAAGTTTAACATTCTTTTTTCATTTGAATGAATCTATCATTTTATCTTCTCTTTAGACTGATTCTTCCAAAAATACGTCTTGCCAGAGCTTAAAGTCTGATCTTGAAGGTAAAAAAATAAATCTTAGTGAACATAACCATCTCTTGTATTATCTTTGGCCGTAATTTATTAAATTTAAAAAAAAAATTTTTTTTTGAGCTGACAAATAAACATTTTGTTGTTTGCCAGATGGTTCTGCCTTCTGTGAAATCAGCACCACGGTGAATGAGAGAAGTTTGGATTTGGATATGAATGTTCACACTAAGTTTTCTGTATGGGTCTCTTTCTGTGAGATCTACAATGAAAACATTCATGACTTGCTAGAACAACCTCCCAGCAATGCCTCACGGAGAATCAACCTCCGCCTTTGTCAGGACGTCAAAGGAAACACATTCATCAAAGGTGAAGGAACACTGGCAATTTCAATACCATCCTGTTTATCCAGTCATGAAATCTCAGAGAAAGTCTGTAGAGTATTGTTATCAAAATGGTGTAAACAAGCAAAGAGTTAACTCTGGTATAATAAAGTTTGCAAACTTTTAGTAAGAGACTTTTTATTTTTTTGGTCACAATATTGAATTGAAAGCCAAGGTCATTGCAACTTGTAAGGCTGAGGTGGAAATGCCTCAGCCTTACAAGAAGCTATATATATATAACTTCTTTTGTTTGTATATACTTTCTTTTGTTAATCAATCCAAAGAACATTTTCAGTGTTCATTTGTAATTATCAGAGTGGTTTGTAGGGATTTAAGTCATTTCAGAAATGAGTGTGTAATGGCTAAATTTGGCCAGTTGTGGGTGCTAGAAAACAATAATAAAAAAATGCATTTCCATCTTTGAATGGTGATTATCTCCCAACAGTTAATGATTGGTTGGTTTTACAGATCTGAAATGGGTGCAGGTGAGCAGTGCTGATGAAGCCTTTAAAGTGATGAAAGTGGGCAAAAGGAACCAAAGTATTTCCAGCACTAAACTCAACCTGCTCTCCAGCAGGAGGTAAACATGCACTACTTTGAACTCTGTAATTTCCTGTTGTTTAAGATTGTTTGACATCATGATGCCTTAAAGCACTTGGGAAGCTCCTACTGTACTTCTGAGTTAGGCAGTTGTTTTAGAATATCTCAGTTCTCTAGGTCCTTACAATACAAATAATGGTGTTCAGAGCTTTGAAGGTCCAAAAAGCATATAAAGCCAGCATAAAAGTAATTAATATTACTCCAGAGGTTATATCCATGTTTTCAGAAGCAATATGATAGGTGTGTTTTAGAAACTGATCACTTCCTTTTTTTTAATGTAAATTCTCCTTCTTACCCAGTAGCTGGCTATATGCACAAAGAATCTAAATAGCCAAAAACAAAAGACTGTGAAAGTGGAAATTTATTGTAAAAAATGACTTCAATATTGATCTGTTTCTCACCCACACCTATCATATCGCTTCTAAAGATTTGGATTTAACTACTGGAGTCATATTGATTAATTTTATGCTGCCGTTATATGCTTTTTGGACTTTCAAAGTTCTGAAAGCACTTGCGTTATTTGGACCTACAGACATTTTTTCTAAAAATCTTTGTTTTTGTTCTGTAAATGATGAGTTCCTTTTTGGGTGAACTATCCCTTTAACTTGAAAGTTGCATTAGTTGTACTGAGTGGATTCTGTGGCCCCATTTCCACCCGAATTACTTTGAATCTCGAGTGATCTGATCACGTGTTGAGGTGAGACATATCGCTGTTTACACCGTGTCATTTAAATGCGTCTCTTGTGACCACTTGTGTTCAGATTTGAAGGGGAGATTCCCTGTTTCATGACGACATGCATCGATCGATCATTGTTCCAGTGTGTTACTGCATGATAATTAAGCGCAACAAATTAAAGACAAAGAAAGCACAAAAAAACACTGTGCTGTTTCTCCCAGATGCAGCATAATTTAAACTAAGCACAAACGGAAAAATATCCGTTATTTTAGTGAATTACCTGCATTAAAGGAGCTCAGGTGTTCGTTCTTGTAATTTGCTATCAGATACAGTAAAGAAGATCCATGAAGCTCTCGCGATTGTGTATGCTCTACTTTTTTACATTTTCCGATCGGATGGTTAAAAGTAGCTCGTAATTGGTGCTTCAATGCTGCCGGGACGCATACAAGACGGATTAGCATTTAGACCTCAAATGTGATGTGGTCACATGCATTTCTGACCACATTTTTATTTTTTGTGGTCCAATCACAAAATGGTTTAGACCTGTATTTAGGTCTGACCTCATGTGATCGGATCACCCGAAATGCATCTTAATACCTGGTGGAAGCAGGGCCTGTATGGCTTTGTTCACACTTCAGGAATTGTTTTTTTTTTTTTTTTTTTTTTCTCAATTTGTTCACAAAAAAAATTGAGTGACTGTTCAAATTGTAAGTTATACGTGGCCAGGTCAGATTTTGTTCTGTTCAGACTACAGTGGCGTTTACTATCACATTCACATTAGTTGTCATGGTAATGCAGCAAGCTTCAAAATGTTAGCGATGGATGTTTTACCATTTATTATTTTATTCATGAGGGCAGTATCCAAATATGAACATTCTTCATAGACAAAGGCTTAAAAATGTGAGGGGTGGCATATGCAGTATTTGTTGCTGCTAGTGTTGTTGTTGCCCGTTTTAGCTGGGACTTCCTGTATTTTGGCCAAAATTACGATGTCTCATACAGGACGCATTTTATCTTGGAGTCCTGTATTTTAGCAGAGAGTGAAACACCCCGTATTGACGGCTTTGTGTCCCGTATTAAATAATAAAAAGGTTGGACGGTGAAAGACGACCCGTGTGTCCTGTGATGATACCCTCAAAATGCTCTAGTGTCCTGTATTCACGTGATGTTTAATACTTTATCTCGTTGTTGTTTCTCGCAATTGGTATGGGTTACTGTACTTTAGTGCATCTCTTTGGGTAAGTTAAGCCAATGTCTATTTTATTATAAGAGGTTTGCAGTGCTTTGTGTACCCTGTAACATATAAATGAACATATCGGTAGTATGGTTTCATTTAGAAGTGATGATCTCTTTGCCCTGTTTACCTTCCACTTTGAGAGTTTTGTAGGGCTGAAATGTGTAATAAAACAGATTTTTTCACTTTTGAAGTCGTTTATATTGAAAATTCTGTTTGTAACAATCCTACTGCATGGTCATTATTATTGTATTGAATTCAAAATGCCCTGTGAAGGCATTAAATATGCTGTCTGGAGCGCATTGTTTTCTCTTTGATAAACCTGACGTATAACAACCACCGCATACAGCAAATGACGAAAACCCCCCACATGAAATCCGATCTGACCATTCAGATATATTTTAATTGGATTCTAAACCACCTACGAATGTGGTATGGATGATGCTTGTAAAAATCGTATTGAATGTGTATTTGTCATGTTCCGACTACAAAAACCTAAAGGGATTTGAGTGACTGCATCCAAAAGATCAGATTTGTTCTGCTTGTGTGAACATGGCCTATGTCTGTTTCTTTTACTGATTTAATGTCTTTCTTTCTTGCTTATTTTAAATTTTTAGCCACAGTATTTTTTCTGTCCGGATCCTGAAAGTGGATGTTGTTGGAATACCCAGAGTGGAGTCAGTCAGCGAGTGAGTTTGTGTGTCCTGATCTGAGCTCTCTGCAGTGTTTGTGTTGTATTTAAGAATTAAGTTTTAAAGCATGCGCTCTGGTTCCAGGCTGGCTCTGTGTGATCTGGCCGGATCGGAACGCTGTGCCAAGACCCAGAATAAAGGTGATCGTTTGAAAGAAGCAGGAAACATCAACACCTCACTGCTCAGCCTGGGAAAATGCATTAATGCACTGAGAAATAACCAGCAAGCCAGGTATAAATACTTTTCACATTCTCTCATTCTCTCTTTCCTGCTCTTTTTTGCTCTTAATCTCTCTCTTATTTTCCATTTCAGACAGCACGTCCCGTTCAGAGAGAGTAAACTCACTCACTATCTACAAGGCTACTTTTCAGGCGGGGGGAAAGCCTGCATGATTGTCAACATTAATCAGTGTGCCTCAATGTACGACGAGACACTCAACGTGCTCAAGTTCTCTGCAGTGGCTCAAAAGGTGTATGGCTACACCTGCTCTTGGTGTTTTTTCTTTATTACTTAGTATTTTATTAGGCTTGACCTTCTTTCTGCATCTCTTTCTCATTATAGGTGCCATATTCATAGACCTTTTGAAGCATTTTGTATCGTTTCCATGAAGCTTACTTCATTATAACAGTTTCTGCACCATAAGCTGTTATTTAGTTTCACATGCCCATTTTTCAGCCTTTCTCTGTGCCTTAAAGTTAGACTGGCTTTTTTTTTTCTTTCTTTTTTTGTTTGTTGCTGTTGTACCTTGAAAACTGTAACATGATCTCTGTTCTGATTGACTAACTTCTTATGAGTTGCTGTCGAGTCCAATATAGTTAGCAAGCATTAATCTATCCTTCAATGTCAGCCTCTGTTATTCTTAATGTAGAATCTTTTTTTTTTCTTATTTTGTAATTGTTGTCTTTTTTTTCTCTCCCTACTCTCTCCTTATTAATGTAATCTTGTGTCAATTTCCTGAAAACTGAATAGGCTTTGACATGCAAATGTGGGTGTATTATTTGAATGTGCTCGTTGCTGTGTTTTTTTTTTTTTTTATGAGCAACCTAGTTTTAAAGCTTAGTTTCAATAACTCATCTGGATGGATCGGGAGCTTTAAGTTGTAAAGTGTGAAGAACCGTATGTCTGCACAGGGCATCTAAATTTTATTTCAGAATTTTTTTCATGATGAAAATGCCCCCATTTAGGAGAGCTTGATGGATGTTAGTCTGAAAGTTTGCATCAGTACCTGCATACTTTTATAGAATTACGGCAGTTGTAGAAGTGCTACAGAGTAAGTTTGAACTGTTTTGTGAATAATTCTGTGTCTTTGTTATTTAGGTTGTGGTCCTCACTACCAAGAGTGTTCCAGTGGTTGTGAAGAGGAGTGCCAGAGAGGTCTCCTTCATCATTAATAATGCTGATCATCGGGAATTGCGACGCAGCTCACTGGTACGATGGGATCCAAGCCTTGAAGATGTCCAGGAAGATTCTGACACTGAGGAGGAAGATTATGACATGGAGAAGGATGGCGAAGTGATTAGCGAAATGGAGAACACCATACAGGACGATGAGGAAGAGAATAAAGAGACTAGGGTGGTAGATAAAAAGGTTTATGAGGTGAGGTTTGGCTCTGTCCAGATGAGGTCAAACAAGAGATTCATCATGTTTATGCCCGGTTCCTATGGTCAGTCATCAAAAACCTAGAAACATCAAGGAATTTGACAGTTTTGATTTCTAGGCCTAGAAAAGTCATGGAAATAATACAATCGTATAATTATTAAAACATTTGAAAAAATTCATTGAAATTCCTATAGTAAGTATAAATAAAAAAATAAATAGACATGGACATTCATTGGTCAAAAGTTGTGGGAGGGAACTCTGTCTGTTAAATTTAGTTTTTGTCCTAATTATTCACATCTGCAAGTAGCGATGTGTGGCAAAATGTTTTATCGCTATTTCTGCTGCTACATTTTGCTTTCTATGAGGACATAATAATGACGGTGCTGGTTTTTTGCCTTGAAAAGTGTCAAATATATATATAAATGCTAATATTGGAACTGAACTCATTTAACATGCATAAATTATATGATTTCAATCTGGAAATTGATAGTTGCAATATAAATACAATAGAATACACACTGATTGTACATAATGTTGATGTTTTAATTTTTTGTGTATATTACTTTGTAAGATCTGTGCTTAAGTGTCTCCGTTGTGTTTTCAAAGGCCCTTCAACAGTCGGTGAAGGTGCTTCAAGAGCATTTGAGGATGGAAAGAGCTGCAATCTTGTCTCTTGAGTCACATGTTCGTGAGGAAGTAACAAAAGAATTCTCCGAGCTTATCGCCCAGATGCAGGAGGATTACAGGTCAGAGATCACAGGCTCCTGCAGCAATCAAATACATGTAATTGGAAGATTGCGAGTCTTGCTTTATATGATGACCCGGGTCTCTATTTCCATCTCTTTCAATTTCTGTATTAGTGAACGCATAGCCAGAGAAAGAGAGTTGATGGAGGAGCGATGTGAACGAAGATTGGAGATTCTCAAAAACTTGGTGGGAAAAACAGTCTTAGAAGAGGACTGCCTGGATTCGACTGGAGCCAAACCAGAGGTTTAGAGATGCTGTTGATTCTCTGATGTTTTGTTTTCAATTCTCAAATATTTGTCTCTCCCAAATTAAAGGAATAGTTCACCCAGAAAGGATAGTTCTCTCATCATATGCTCACTCTTATTACATCCCAGATGTGTATGACTTTCTTCTGTAGAACACAAAGATTTTTGGAAGAATATCTCAGCTCTTTTGGCCCATATAATAGAAGTGAATGGTGATCAAATGTTTGAAGCTCCAAAAAGCACATAAATGCTGCATAAAAGTAATCCATATGACTAGTGGTTTAATCCACGTCTTCTGAAGCGATCCAGTTTGTTTTGGGGAGAACAGACCAAAATATAACTTTTGTAAATTAAACTCTTATAAATTGTCACTGTACATCTTGCCATTGCAGTCTCTCGGCTTGAAATCATGATCACCAAGGAGACTGCTGAACATGATTTATAATTTTATGTTTCGGCATGTTCTCACCCAAAACTGATTGGATCGCTTTAGATGACATGGATTAAACAACTGGAGTCATATGGATCTTAATGTGGCCTTTATGTTCTTTTTGGAGCTTAAAATTTGGTCACTATTTACTTGCATTGTATGGACCCAGAGAGATATTCTTCCAAAAATCTTAATTTGTGTTCTGCAGAAGAAAGTCATACACATCTGGGATGGCATGAGGGTGAGTGAATGATGAGAGAATTCATCTTTGGTTTAACTAGTCTTTTTAAACGTCTTGGTGTAATTGTGTATGTAGGAAGAGAACCGCAACTCTCTGGACAGCATGCTTGACTCTATGAATAGTGACCTGGCTGAAATCAGACAGGATGCCCAAGCTGCCCAGTCCTGCCTGGTGACCTCTGAACCAAGAGTCTCTGTGGTGCTGCATGACCTTGAGAAAAAGGTCATTGAACTCACAGAACTGCTCAGTGAAACTCAGAGTCAGCTGTCACTCCAAACACAGGGTGAGAAGAATTTGTAGATGAGAGTAATCTGTTGTTCCATTTATCTAATCTCTGTGCTGTCCACCATAATCTATAGCTTTTCTTAACAGAATGACTGTTTTCATGGCTGATAATTATTTTAACAGTGTTCTTGTACATTTTTGGAATTGGACTGGGGTGTCTTTGTGCAAACCGTGTGTTCAGACCAGAGGCGGCGAGAGCATCAAAATTTGCTCTTGCTGCCCTGCCAACAACGTATTGAAAATGTGTGGACGCTTTGACGTATTTGAAATAGGCGGCAGCGTTTGTTGAGTGCTTGGTTTTGTGAACTATATTTAAAGGGGCCACAAAACACCCAGACATGTCTACCGGTATCTTTTTGATGACAAATCACAAGTAGCATATATACTCATGAAATATTTGAATATATTATTATATAAACCATAATATCCACTTCATCAACTCATCTGGCACACTAACAATTTCAGACACATTTGTCCACTCATTTGTCAAATATTACGGGAAAACCCGCCATGGCAATAATCAGTTTCTCCTCCATTTTGTATTCGGAACTAATGTTTAGTGGGAACCAAAGTTTACACGGTTGTGTTCTCTAGACTTTGCTAGATCGGAACACTTCCATATTCCAATAGGTTGCCGCCGAACCGCGTCAAAAGCTCATTACCATAATGTTGGCTGCATTTGATCTTTCCTCTGACGCCCACACCGCCCAAGACTCGCCGCCGAGAGACGCTGGCTGTCATAGAAAATGAATGACTTCCGGTTGATTTGACACTCTCGACGCCTCTGGTCTGAACGCATGGAAAGAGTCACAGATAAAGGCTGCTTTCTATGTTAAAACTGTAACAGCAGACACCATACACTCGCTCAGTCTTCCAGGCTTCTTAATCACTTAATCTAACAAGCCAAACTCCCTCACAGAGTTGGAATCCCAATGCAGACTGTCCAGTGAACTGGAGGAGTTAAAGAAGGTAAAAACATCCAACCTAGTTTTTTTTTACTGTACAACAGCACTCTTGCTTGTGAGATATTGCTTAAAGGGATAGTTCACCCAAATATGAGGGTTCTCTCATAATATGCTCACCCTCATTCCAAGATTTTTAGAAGAATAGCTGAGCTCTGTCGGTCCCCACAATGCAATTAAATGGGTACCAACATTTTTAATGTCTAAAAAGCATATAAAGGCAGCGTTAAAGTAATCCATATGACTCCAGTGGTTAAATCAAAATCTTCAGAAGCAATATGATATGTGTGGGTGAGAAAAAGATCAATATTTAAAAACTTTTTTATGACAAATCTTCACTTTCACATTCTTCTGTTTTGGCAATTTGCATTCTTCGTGCATATCAACACCTACTGGGCAGAGAGGAGTGTTGAAAAGGATTTAAATATTGATCTGTTTCTTACCCACAGCTATCATATCACTTCTGAAGATATAGCATGTGTGATGCTTCTAATGCGGTGTTGTCAGCACACAAGCTTCCTACTTCATGCATTCAATTTAAAGCATGCAGCACATACAGACTGCATATTAATTTAATCACAGTCTTTTGTGGTTCACAATTTGTATTAATTGTGCTTTCATACATTTATTTTATCACATGTCATTCTGTGACATTCCGCATTCTACAATTAATTCAATTTTTATTACTGGATTCTGTGATTCCATCCGTGTTTTCCGCATCACCAAAATCATGGGGCCCTACTGTAGTTGAGTAAAACATGCTGGCAAACATTATAATGTCTGAATTGTGAGTGAATCATTAATTGAATTGGTCTGAATGATTCCTTAGTGAATCAGTCTTAATCCAAATGGTTTGTAAACATTTCTAGCCAGTAATATCAAACAACTGAAATAATTCTTGAAATTCATTGGTCAATAAATGTATTCTGCCATTTTAACACCATGAGGACCAGACTCATTAAGTACCATTCTAATTTGAATCATGGTACTCCTTTATACATTGTTGGTGTTGTGGCTTGTTCTGTTGCTTGTAGACACTGGACAGTCAAAGGCAAATGGAAATGGAACACATTGAAATGTGTAGACAGAAGGATGAGATGATCTCCAAACTCCAGACAGATCTGGACCAACATTTAGAAAGTGCTGCTCAGAATGTGAGTGTGAACCTGTAGTGATAAGAGAAAATGTTCCAGTAATGATTAAAAAGTGTTCTTAAAGCTGTTGCATGTAATTTCTGTTACACTTGTGTCACCAATGGAAATGCAAAAATAATGATTGCTTTCAAACAGGTTTCCCCGGACACACCCACTGCCTTTAAAATGGTACAAGCAGTTTAAAAAAAAAAATCATGCCATTGGATGAGCTAATATTGTCGTTTCGGGCTGATCAGGATGCTTAAAGCAATTTAGTGATAGCACCACAGTGTTTACTCTTTCTGGAAAATCAACCAACAAATGGCTTATTTATAGATGTCTCTGCATATTAAGTGTGGAAAAAGTATTTTAACATCGAACAATTACACACTTCAGCTTTAAGTCACAATTAGTGTAGTAATAAATATTTTTGCATGCTTATTTTTTTTGTTGCGGATTTCCAGAGAATTCAGATGAACTCCATCAAAAAAGAGAATATCCATCCTAAAAGTAATTCCACATGCTCAGAGCAGCGGACCAGGACTGAAAACAGAAAGCGCCATCAAGAAGAGGAGGGGCTTGATGACCAGCCTCCTCTCAAGAAAGGTATAGACTCCGCTCCAGGTGATAAAATGTGCCTCCCACCTTTTGTCACAACCAGAGGGGTTGGCCAAGAGAAGGTCAAAGGTCGACGTTACATCCATGGTCGAAAAAGGCTGTCTAATGTAAAGAGATAAATGTGAAAATGTTTTATAAAAATGTACCACAGTGCATTATAAGCCATGTGTTTTAAAGTATTCTATGAAGTGTACTGTTTTAAATGATTGTCTGAATAAAGAAGTAATTTATTTTAGTAATGGGGACCATTGCACAAAATGCAAAGCACTAAGTCAAAGAGCAATACATTCAAAAAGCTTCACTTTCATATGACAGAAAAGAAAGTGAATGAGTAATAGAAGATTATATTCTAGAACCAAAAGCATCACAGCTATATATAATAAGATATCCTGAGTATAAACAGGAGGCTTTCAGAGTGAGTGATTCCACATTTAAATTCTCCTCTTTTCTCTTCATAATGAAATAAAATTCAAATTGAATTTGTTTATGCTTCATGTGCAAATAAAGACTGATGTGCCTTTTAGATTAAATTAATAAAGTGTGATTTTTGCTGGGCCATTAGAAATACATTTAAAATGCCTCTTATATTAATATCATTTGAATACTGAAGCCATATTTAAGTTGTAGTGCAATTCATATTGAGCACACAAATACATTTTCTGGTATTGATTGCATTTCTGTTATCACAACACATCAACCATATATTAAGAGCTATAAATATATATATATATATATATATCCATTCTCTATAGGTCCCCTGGAGGACTTAACAGTGCAGGAAGCCATTGCAGATAATGGATGCCAAGACTCCACCCTGCTGGAGGTCAAAGGTCAGCTTGAGTGTTGTTTTGAGGAATCCAGACTGAAAGACAAGCAGATCACAGATTTGGAGCAGCAATACCACACAGTGGAAGTTTACATTCAGGATTTGAAGTCTGAACTGGAAGAAAAGAATTCACAGGAATATATTCAACAAGAGAAGGAGGGTCAAATGGGGACAGAGCTTGCACCCATGGCAGTGAAACGCAGTAATTTAAAAGCAGAGGTTGTATCCATGGAGACCAGCCATATAAACTCTAAAGAACTTTTAATAAGTGCTTATCAAGAACCAGCAGATGCCAAATCACAGATAGCCAAGCAAGATAGTGAAATGGCAGAAAAACACAAACTTATCAAGACTCTTGAACAGAAAGGGACACTACTGAAACAGGAAGCACAAACATTTGCTTCCCTGCAAAGGGATCTTGAACTTTGTCGTGAGGAACTGACTGCCACACGTCAAAGGTGCAAAGAGAAGCAACAAGAGAGTGATAGAAAAGAAGAGAGACTAAAATTTCTGGAAAAACAGCAAGAGCTTCGATCCACCTCCTACCTTAAAAACCCATCAGCGGACTATGCTGACTTAAAAAAAGTAAACTCTGACCTGCAGGCTGAGACCATAGCTAAGCTAGAGGAGAAGATCAAAGGCCTTCTGAAAGAGGAGGAGAGGGTGGAGGAAATTAAGAAGAGAGAAGTAGTGCTTCTGTCTCAAGAGGCAGGGATAATGAACCAGCAGAACATCATCAATGATCTTTCTGCTAACAACAGGGAGTTTGATAGCAAGATAAACATCATGGTGTCCGAAAAGGAGGCTGAACTTGCACAGAAGGAAAAGGCCCTAGAGTCAAAGGAGGCACAGCTCTTAGCACTGCAGAAAACTCTAAAGCAAACGCAGGAGCATTTAGAGGAGGAGGAGATGCAGGCAGTTCATGAAGTGCGCAAGAGGGAGGCTGAGAGGAGGAGAGAGCTGCTGGCTGTGGCAGAGGAGGCCATTGCTCAGAAAGACGCAGAGCTACAGAAGAGACAAGAAGAGCTCAACCAGTAAGTTACCTTCCTTCTAAAGTATGCTTCTTAAAGCAAGTCTCCTAAAACACAGATCACACTATCCAAAATAACTTTACTTAAGTCTAAAGATACAAGGTAAAAACCACTAATGATGATAAGAAACACTTGTTTCGTAGAACCAGATAAGGCAAGCCATCCATATACATTGTATATTCCAATTTTTTAATTTTTTTTGCAAATGGCTAATCTTAAAGGAGAAGTGTGTAATTATTTATGATTACACTTTTTCTGACGACAGAAATAAATAAGCCATTAATAGTTTGAGTTTCTGAAGAGCATATACAAAGTAGCTGTTTTCCTTTTGTATGACATTTCAACTTCTGGATTAGTCTCAGCCCTAGACGGCACGCCAATGGACCTCCTATAGTCTTGGCCAATTAAAGTGACTTGACCCCAGACCTATGCCACAGCCATAGTTCTGGCTAAATTAAACTACTTCTGAATCAACTAATGGTGTAAGTTTGGGGCAGGACTATCTGTTTGTGTAAACAATGTAAGATGTGGTGATAGGAGTGTTTGGGGAAACTTGTGTGGAAGCGATTATTTTTGCTTTCTGGGTCAGTCCATCTTAAAGGTCCAATACGGGTTGCTTGACCATTTGTAATTTTCCTTTTTTTTTGTGATTATATGTATTGGTGTTGCAAAACCACCCGTTTTTTATTTTACTTTGTGTAATCACGACGGCCATCTTTGTGTCATGGCACAAAACAAATATTGGTAATACAGCTGAAACCTCAATATCTCGGCTGAAGTCTCTAACCTGAAATGTTCTGTATGCACACTACACTTTAAAAAAAAATTAAGATTGCCCTTCACATTATAAATTGACCCTAACAGTGGAGCTTTGATCTTGAGCATTACATTAGGACTTAAGTTCTAAGTCTAAGGAACAAGAATGTGTAAAATGTTTATATATGTACATGTACCTTGTAATATGCTCTAGAGGACAGATTTGGTTTCAAGGAGCAAGGACCATTCTGAGCCGAGATATTGAGGTTTCCGTAAACGGCTGTATAACCAAAATTTGTTGTGTGCCTTGACACAAAAATGCCATCGTGGTTAAACTAAGTAAAATAAATAACTGGTAGTTTTGCAATACCAATACATATAGGTAATCACAAAAACAAAAATGGTCAAGCAAACAATTTATTGGACCACTTGAGATGGACTGATTTTTGCTGCAAACGACAAAGAAATGACATTTTTTCCTTGAAATGGTCCTTATGTGTAGTATTGAACTAAATCACTGTTTTAGTAGTGATTCCTTTTATAAAACAAGGCTTGGTTTGTATCTTTGAAACTGATTGTAAAAGGTGTTTGGCAGCAGTTTCCTAAAAGTACTGATACTTTGTCTGAATGCTAAATGATCAAGAAAGCTTAAAAAAGCTTTCGCGTTTATTTGTTTTTTCTCTTGAAATGCAGTCACTTGCTTGATTTGTCAAAGAGATTGCACTTGATAGCTGATTATGTTAGAACAATGATCTGCCTATGCAAAAAAGACATTGATTTATTTGAGTATTTTGGAGGCCTTTTTTGTTGTCAATTTTTTCGGATGCAGATACCATTAGTAGTTTATCTTTCTGAATTACCACGAAACAACAATTATGTGTTTCGCCATTTTGCGGTGGCAGCCCCTAGACTTTGGAATGAGCTTCCATTGGTCATAAAATCATCTCCATCTCTTTTCTCTTTCCAGGGGGCCTTAAAAATGTATTTATTTTCCCTAGCTTTTAATTAATTGCATAATAAATTCAAATATAAAAGTCAATGTTATCTTATCCTGTTTTTATTGGTTTTAAATGCTTGTTAAATTCTTAAGCTGTATGTATGTGATTTTAATTAAAATGTTTTGTAACTCCATGTACCCAGTGTGGTTTTTGAAAGTGCTCCATAAATAAAATTGAGTTGAGTTGAGAGTGGGTTTTGTCATGAATGGTCCATTTATAAAATAGTACTTTTGATTGAGGTTGGTGTCTGTTTTTTTTCTCACATTTGTTCTTTGTTTGTGTTTGTCATTACCCAGTTTAAAGGAGGAGATTAAAACCAGCAAGTGTGAAGTGAATAGTCTGACAGTTGACCTGCGCAGGAGAGATGATGATTCATCTGATCTTCGGGAGAAACTTAGTGACTCGAAGAAGCAGATACAACAAGTGCAGAAAGAGGTGAGAACTCCCTATAATTGATTTCACCTAAATCTGTGGGACTTCGGTCCAATTTTCTTTACTTTCATGTCATAGCTTTCATTGATTCTGACCAGTGCTGAAACTCTGTGTGGTTTCATTTAGATCTCCTCCATGCGGGACTCTGAGAAATCTTTAAGACTGAAGCTCATTGAACTAGAAAAGGCTAAAACGCAGCTCCAGAATGAGATCGCCAACAGGGATCGCACCATCCACCTGCTCAAAGCTGTAAGCATCTTCAAACAACAAATACCAGTCAAGAACAACAGAGAATACATATCATACAGTACTGTGCAAAAGTCTTAGGCACGTAAGATGTTTCACAAAAGCATTTGTCTTAAGATGGTTATTTATATCTGCTACATTAGTGTCAATAGGCAATATAAATGTTAGACTCCCAAACATTACTTTTGCAAATGGAAAAGAGAAAAGAATAGAAGAACAGGGACCCCTTCAACAGATATCATGGCCCGCACAGAGCCCCCCCATGGAACATCATGTCAGTCCGAGATTACATATACAGACAGAAGCAATTGAGACAGCCTAAATAGATAGAAGTACTGTGTTGAATTCTCCAAGAAGCTTGGAACATCCTATCTGCCAACAACCAAGAAAAACTGTTTCCAGGTGTACCTTGGAGAATTGGTGCTGTTTTAAAGGCAAAGGTGGTCACACTGAATATTGATAGCTTTTTTATATTTATTGGACTTTGTATGACATTAAGTGATAAATGAAAACTATTTGTCATTATTTTTGAAGACATCCTCACTATGCAACAATTTTAAACAAGTGCCTAAAACATTTGTACAGTACTGTATATCATCATGATATTAAAACAATATTCAAATTCTGATTTGAATCATTGATACAAGATATTTTCACTTGAATTTCAACAGGAACGATCCTCAAATTCCAAGTCAGATGAGTATCTCGTGCTCTATCAGAAAGCATGTAAAGGTATTTTTTTTACTTACTTACTTTCATTACAGCACACACTCAAACATATAGAATAATGTATGACATGCACATTTATGTATTTAGTTAAATGTTTCTTTCAGCCTCGGTGTGATAACATAGTAATGGATGTTAATGATTGTTTATGGCTTGTGTGCGTGTAGATTTGCAGGTGCATGAGCGTGTTATTGAAGACATGCGATTGGCTCTGACAGAGCAGGAGGAAACTCAGACACAGCTGGACCTGGAGCTTGAAAACAGAGAGACTCATATAAATGAACTGTCCCAGGGTACGAGGTTACATGGAGCATATACAGTAGCATCCATTGTACAGTATTGTTTTGGACAGCAGTTAAAGGTGCATGCTGTAATTTTAGTTTTATTCTGCTACCCTATAAATCAAATCGCCTTGAACTTATAGACCTTATCACTTTAGCACTATAGCACTTTATTCGATTTTGGATGGAAATGAAAATGAGGCTGTAATGGATAGACTTACAGTCTCTTCATTTTCATCTGAATATCTTCATCTCATGTGAGTGTACATTTTAAACAGATTGTTCAGTAGTACCATTTATTTCTTTAGGGGCAAAATCTTATGCATGCTTAAAAAAATGTTTTAACTGTAAAGCAAGTTCTTAAAAATTGTTGTACAAACAACTTGTGTAACATTAAATATATAGGCAAAGTCTAGGCTTTCAGACTGCAGAGTTCATCAGGCTTTTTGTCTATTTCTTTCCAGAGTTAGTGAGGATTAAAGAGATGATTCCAGAACAGAGAAACAGAAGAGATTCCAGACCACTCTCTGAGGACAATTTACAGGCCAGACAAGAGACCGCTCAGGCCCAGGAGAGCTTAAAGGTCTGATGTCTTGTGTTTAATCTCAGAGAGCAAAAATTTTAAGGGATAATTCGCCCAAAAATGATAATTTTCTCATCATTTACTCACCCTTTAATTAATTCTCTTAAAAGTGTACTCTTCTAAAAGTAAAGTCTTACTGTTTCACTCTTCTGGGTGCATGTTTATAGCTGGCCAATGAGAAGCACCAGGCAGAGCGCAGAAAGTGGATGGAGGAAAAGCTTGTTCTGATTGGTCAAGCTAAAGAGGCTGAGGAGAGAAGAAACCAGGACATGAGACGATATGCTGACGATCGGGAACGGCATGTCCGCCAGCAGGCCGAAATGGTACAGAGTAGTGTGTGTTTGCAGTTAGAGATGGTATCTATTAGATTCAATATCTCAAATTGTGTTTGTGCTTAAAGTCAGGGGGTATGAGTGGGTATGACTGTGTTTATGTTTGTATAACAGGAGTCTCTAGCTTCACGTCTTGCCACTCGTGAGAAAGAGATGGAAAGCTGGAGAAGAGAGAGAGACACACTTGTCTCTGCCCTGGAGATTCAACTGCAGAAACTCATCATGTCTAATGCAGAGAAAGACAAACAAATTAAGATCCTTCAGTCCAGTAACACCCCTCACACAACAGAGGTCAGTACAGTGCTGCTAACAGCAATCACAAACTGCACTGTTATGTTGCAGATGATAAACAAAAACAAGCCCTTTAAAACTAATTAAAAATACATACAAAAATAAACCCATCTATAATGAAACGGTCTGGATCAACTAACAACATACCAGAAATTATCAAGATATGGTTTGGACACATTTGACTAAATTTATATTTTATTATTTGAAAATTCTTTTGATCTAAAGGTGTCTTAAATGCTTGAAAAAAGGTTTTGTAGACTAATATAAATTGTGATTATTAAAAGAAAAAACTCAACTTTTTGATGGATAAGTTGGACCAAAAAGTGAAGAAATAGAAGCCATCAAGTGCCCAGCATATATGTGAACTCTTATTGTTTAAAGGGTAACTAAACCCTAAACCAACTTTTTTTAGTTAATGATCTGTAAGCATGGGGCTTTATTAGTACTGGTCATTGATTCAAGTAATTTTTTTGACATTTGTGTATAAAGTGTTTTAATTCTACAATATATGGTGTAAAAACGTCTGAGTGCTGCCCTCTTCAGGTTGAATGGTGGCTACTGCAGTTGAATTTTCCTATTGGCTGTTGCGGTACTTCGTGACGTAAGCGGTGACAGCTGACGTAAGCAGGTTCCAGCTCACCACGCCAGATTCATGTACATGTCGTCTTGCGACCGTGTGAGGAATAATAATAACATAGAGTCTGACAGCAGCTGTCAATTAATCAGTCACTACGAGTCTCAGGTGCCCCCCCCGCACAGCCCCGCACTCGGTTCGTTCCCTCTATCCCCGCCGGGGTCTGCCCACTTTTCCTGCATTTTCAAATATTTCTAGTGGGTGGAGTCAGACTCTGAGCAGGTGTTTAGTTACCCTTTAAAAACGTCTCAGGTGGCACCTCACGGATTTGCTTGAGAGAATGCCCTGAGTGTGCATTCTAAGCAAATTATGGCTATTTTGAAGAAGCTAAAATATAAGATAGTTTAGGAGGCTCAAACATTTTTGCTTTTAGGGGCACATTCAGAGGTCAGTTTTTAAAGAATGTTACATGTAACTCTTTAAGTGTCACAATAAAACATATATGTATACACAAGCAGGCTTTAAGAATTACTACAGAAGTTAGAAAAAAAGATGCTTGATACCTGAAATAGGACCTTCTTTAATAAACCTTTTTCATGTCATTTTTTAAGTAAACCTTACAGGCAGCATCAGTCCTGAATGATTCAATATTTTTATGAAAAAAAATAAAAATATTGAAAACACTTTATACTTCAGTTTGCCATTAACAAACATTGTATAGTTTATTCTTAACGGATGAGCTCATATACAGTATACAAAATATGGAATCAATATTTTTCACATCATTTTCTCTTAATTGAATGTAATTTCAGTTTTAACTATGTGCTCATCAATTCCATGATGCACACAGAAACTACCTCACAATTTTATTGAAGATGCGTTTTGTATGTTTTTTTTATTTTATTTTCTGTGAAAACATGCTAGATGGAAGTCTTTGATTTTTCTCATGATCTTGCACAAGCTGCATGTTGTTAAGACATCCGTCAGTCTGCCATAATTCAAAACACTGTCTGTCATTTTTACATAAAAAAACAAGCAAGAAACTCAGCTGAAATCAACTTAATGTGGGAAATCTATGCTGCTTCACTCTCTCTCAATTAAGTCTCTGTGTGCAGAGAGAGAGTGTTATTTTTGCATTAAAAGCACAATTTTTAAAAGTACTTTTTATATAAGTTTAGATCAGGGGTGCCCAATACGTCGATCGCGATCTACCAGTCGATCGCAAAGGCAATGTTGGTAGATCGCACAAAATGTAAATGTACTTTCGTTAAATTTTAATACAAATAAATATAATGTCTTTCCTTCTTTTAGTTTCTGTCTGACTTGCACTTGATACTACTTTTGCGATACTACTGCCCGGATTAGGCAAAACTGAATTGGAAACAGACAGTTTTGCCTAATCCAGGCAGTAGGATCGCAATTTCGCGCTCTGTTCTCGGAAGTCCTTGGAAGGCGCGTATGCGCAAACCTAGTTGTCATGGCAACTGAATAAACAAAACCTCGCCTGTTCAATATTTACTCGTCATCAGAATAAGGTAAATGCTCTGGCTATTGTAATCTATTGTGCTGTAGGTGTTTTGGGTTTAGTTTTAAAACTGAATGATATCAACATTGAACATTATTTTATATTTTTTTTATTAATTAGAAGATTAATTCCATCTAGGGATACATGCAGTAGTCCCAACAAGCATTTTCTTATTTTAAATGAAACTGTGTTTTTTTAGTTGGTAGATCTTATTGAGTTGGTCATTTAAAAGTAGATCATCACACAAAAAAATTTGGGCACCCCTGATTTAGATGCATTAGGGAGTTTTTATTCTGATGGTTCGCTACAACTTAATTGCATACTTTTCAGATCAAGTCACTTGCACCAGTGTGCCCAAATAATTTTCCACATTCGCACAAGTATTTTCCACTCCCAAATGGCAGTAAAATGCTTGCACTGTAGAGCCCTGGTTTAAGATAGTGTAAGAGTTTTTTTGATCACTACAGTAGTTCCTGTACTTATTTTCGTGTTGTTTCGTTTTGGTGACTTGCTTATTATTCTAAAATGTAGAAAGTTAAATTAATAAAGATTAAGTGGGTTTCTCCAAACATTGATCAGTAGTGTAACACTGTGCTTTTTAAGTGTATGCTGTATATTTTATAGTAGCAGTTTAACATTCTGTCCTTCTGTCTCAGGAGGTTGCTGAGGACAGCAAGATGGAGGCACTACAGGCAAAGCTGGCTGCAAAGGAGGTAGAGATCCAGAAACTGAAAGAACAGCTCAGTGCCAGTGTCACAGACAACAGCCTTCATACAAACTCATCCACCCAGGTCTGACAGACACATGGATAATTACTGCCCTTCAACCGTTACCTTCATTGGTTCATTAGAGTCACTGTATATGACAAATAGGATCATTGTCAAAAGACAAAGAATGGAATTTGAAAATAATTTATTTGAGTATTCTTTTAAAAAGACAGAAAGTTAGCATTTGTATAGAGCACACACTGTGCAGTAAACCATGCCGTTGACCCTCAGATTTTCTCAGTCAGGTGTGTGTGTGTGTGTGTGTGTGTGTGTGTGTGTGTGTGTGTGTGTTCATGTGTTCATCATGAGGTGAGATGAGCATTCTCTGTATCTCTTTATTTAGATCCTATTGTATTAGAATTTGTAGAATGGTTACAGCTCTTTACATTTTGGGACATGTCTTTCAAAGAATTGACTCTCCACACACACTATAATTTATCAAAACAGTTTTCATTTTTATATTTGCATCATTTACCAGGCATCCTGAGGAAATCAAATTTTATTAGACAGTTAATAATTGGATGGACTTTTGGAAACGTTGATTTGAATATCTTTTAATTGCTTTAATAGACAATAGAAGCTGTGATCTCTGACATGAAGCCTGTAAACACTGGGAGTACCAGAGGATCCGTCACCAGCCAGGTAAAACAATCTAAAAAAGAAATACACCCTACCTGTTCATTACCCTACACGTCAATTGTGACACATTTGCATGTTCATCCCTTTTAGTTCTGAACAATTTTTCTGTTAGACAATATAGACTATAAGGAATGCTGCACTGTTGACAGTAACCAGAACTAGAGGTAATAGACAATTTATCTAGAACTCTAGAAGCAAAGGTAGACTCTGGGTAATCTTATGTTTTGCAAGTTATGTGGCTATTTTGTAAGATTTCGCCCGTATTCGCATGAAAGGATCCTAAAGACACATCGCTACTGTGAATGCTTGATTTGTACCTTATTAGTCATTATTTTCTTAAAGGAATATTCCAGGTTCAATACAAGTTAAGCTCAGTCGACAGCATCTGTGGTATAATATTGTTTACCACAAAAAATAATTTTGACTTGTCCCTCCTTTTCTTTAAAAAAAGCACAGACCTGGGGATACATTGAGGCAAATACAATGAGTATTGTGAAGGGGGCCAATCTGTAAATGTTAAAATACACACTATTTCAAAAGTATAGCCATGAGAAATAAACAATATGTATGGTAACATGATTTTAGTGTGATTTAAAATCAATTATTAACCTTTTCTTAGTAAAGTTATAGTCAATTTTACAACTTCATTGCTATGTTGATGTTTTGTCAACAAACCCTAAAACAAATGTGAAATGACGATTTAAATAACTTTACAGATCAAATAATACACAATTTTAAAGAGAAGAATTAATGTAAGTGATTTTATAAAATTACAAGCTTCACATTTCTACCTTTTAAACCCTCCAAAAATCTGTCCCATTCACCTTCATTGTAAGTGCCACACTGTAACCTCGGTTTTTACTTAATTAATTTTTTTAAAGAAAAGAAATATAAAGTCAAAATATTATTTTTGTGGTAATAAACATGCCACTAATGCTGCTGATTGAGCTTAACTTGTATTGAACCCGGAACCTTTTTAATTTTGTGTGTGAATTTTTGTAAATATTGTATAAAATAAATAAAAATCTTTGACATTTTTATCAAAAATAGACTCTTACATTGTTGCATTCCTCACAATTCACTTTGGATGAAAACGTCTGCTAAATGAATAAATGTAAATATTTCTCAGTTGAGTAATTATGATAATCATGATGATTTTAATTATAATCTTTATATTTTAGAGTTCATCTGGTAGCTGTCCAGTTGTGCTGGATTCCTCTGAGATCTCCACGGAAACAGGCAGACGTTCCAGGTTTCCACGGCCTGAACTGGAAATTTCCTTCAGCCCACTGCAGCCAGATCGATTTGCTCTCAAACGACAGGGAGAAGACTCTTCTGTTACCGTTAAAATCTCCCGACACACCCGCAAAAGGAAGAGTGGAGAGATGGAGAAGGTGAGAAATTTGTGAAATGTTTTTTGATTTCTGCAGGTTAAATGCTGCTAATACCAAATAATGGTTCTCATTTCACTCTGACTGAAAATGAATGATTTGACAAGACAGACCTTTAAGCATCTTGTCTTTAGATTATTGTTTGAGCTTTTCATTTTCTGGCCTCCTGTTCTTTTAGAATCATGAACAAATTGAGTGGAGTATTGGTTCAGATTCAAAGGTTCACTCCTCTTCCTCTATGGCTGTTTTTTTTATTATTATTGTTTTTCTCCATTAAAATCAGCAGACCATCTGTTTCTGACCCAGTCTGCACTGCCAGCAGCCCTTTAATTTTCTTAATTAGTCATTAACAAGGCTCTAATTTTCCTCACTTAAACGTAACGATCAGTGTTCACTGTGCATGGGCATTAAAAGGACAGTCCCATTAAGCATATTGTTCTGTGTGGAAGAAAACAGTTATGTGTGTGCGGTTTAGCTTGCTGCCCTATTTGGTAAAAGGTTGGCTTCACGTCATGCACTTTTCTCCAGGTAACAAACCACAGACTGATGTGGACACTTGTTATGGGAGTAATAACGCAGTATGGAATACACAGTAGGAGTTTAAACTGTTTATAGATTTTTTTTTTTTTACTTTTATAGTAATTTAAAGGGATAGTTCACCCAAAAATGAAAATACTCTCATCATTTACTCACCCTTATGCCATCCCAGATGTGTATGACTTTCTTTCTTCTGGTGAACAAAAATGTAGTTTTGTAGAAGAATATCTCAGTTCTGTTTGTCCTTTCAATGGATGTGAACAGTGGTCAAAAGTTTGAAGGTCCAAAAAGCAGCATAAAATTGTCCAGTGATTTAAAATCACTCCAGTAATTAAATGCATATCTTCAAAAGTGGTATGATAAGTGGGGAAAAACAGACCAATATTTGTCCTTTTTATTACAAATCACCACTTTCACATCTGAAATTCATACATGGAGCCTGTTTAGATTCACTTTCACATCTGAAATTCATACATGGAGCCTGTTTAGATTCACTTTCACATCTGAAAGTGAAAGTGGAGATTTATAGCAAAAAATTACTTAAATATTGATTTGTTTCTTACCCAAGAGTGATTGAAGAAATGTGGAGTAATGCGAAAATACATAGCAAATATGTCCCAAAAAATTCAAGACAAGGAATAACTTAACAAAGCAAGATGCAGTTCAGGGAATATACAAATTTAACGTAGGGTGCATCCAAGACAGATGAGCATTCATGACAGTGAATTATAACAGCCACAACAGTAAATAACAAATGATAAATAATAATAACAAGTCAAAAGGAAGATATTATTACATTTAATATGTAATGTAAGACAATTAGTATTTACATACTAGTACTAATTTTAAGCTCTGATCCTTCCGACATCCATGTTTTGAATGGGAATATGGGTAGCCTTTACCTACTGGGTCATATTCGCTGCAGTTTTTTTGTGCCTTTTATTATCAGACAAATGTGAAGGCTATGTGTAAATGCTGATTTCAAATTCATTGGTCAAGCTTTTGAGAGACGAGCATTCATGAACTTCCTTTAGCATAATTTCCATGATGAGAAGTCCCTCACACCTAAGCTCACAGAGTGGCGTAAAGTTAGTTTTAGGTTTTATATTTTTTTGGATATTCGTTTTCCCGTACCCACACTCTATGCTAGCAGCAAGTTTGCTAAGATTTTGCACAATTGGCTTTAAATTGTATATAACTATAATATACAGACATAAAACACTGCACTCAGAACTGTCAGTTGGTGTGGTTGCAGAATAATGAGTGAAAATGGTCCGATGCACTTTTATTGCTTTGTGTACTTAAGGGATTGAATGAAATTTCCACTCACTATTAAACACAGGCGGTGTGCAATCACTCATTATAATATAAACAACATACAAATTCCTAAAAAAAAGTATTTTCACATTCCAATGGTTATAGTAACTTCACAGAGGATAGACTGACTAACTGTAAAAATCTCACCTGTATTAAGTCAGTGTATCTACTGGGAACTTACTACAACCTTTTGAATGTGAAAATTAGAGCCTGACCGATACCGATTTTAGAGGGGGGAAATTCACCAATAACTGATATGGTGGCAGATATAGTTAATTTTTGAGCTGAATGAAAACAGACCTTTTCTATGTGGATTGTGCAAAGGTACTCCAAAGGCTGCTTTCTTAAACAAAGATTTTTATCAAAGAATATTTGACATTATTATTATATATTGTCAACTAGATATGAACACTGAGAAAATAAAGAATAAATAAAAATACAATAAATAGCTTAAAAAACATCAGTACTGTATGTTCAGTATCAGTCAGTTGCTGACCATATAAATAAAGAATAAATAAAAATACAATAGAAAGCTAAATAAACATTAATACTGTATGTTCAGGAACAGTCAGCTAAATGAACATCAGTAGTACTGTTTAGTATCAGTCAAATGCTGACTATTTTAATACTGCCAGTCAATTAGTGTCAGGTTGTAAAACAAGAAGCATTTACACCTGCCGAGTCAAGAGATAAACAGCGGCAGCAGTGTTACACCATATTCTGCTATACAAGTTCAGGGTAAACTTTCAATGGTGGACAACCAGACATTTTTTTTGTATATTTATTATTATTTAGTTAAATATGCACTGATATGGAATATATATATATAATTTTTTATTTTTTATTTTATTTTATTTTTTTAATGTTTTATTAATGCAACGACTGGAATTGTTCAGTTGAAGGGGTACCAAACTGTGAATCCTGAACAAAACAGTTTGGTGATTAGCTTCCTCTCAGCTGACTAGCAATGAAAGTAGGTACGTGGTTAGCTAGTTAGCTATGAGCTCATTGTCACAGAGAGTAAAAGATGGACCATTTTCTTTCCAGCATTGCTTCTCACCAACTTGGTAACAACATAGTGTGAAATCAACACTCAACAGACACAATCCACCACCGCACCGTTGTCTGCTGTGCTGCAAAAAGATACCACTGACAAACTATAGCGGCTAACACGGCAAACAAATGTGTTAAACATGAGCGACGTGGTTGTCAGGGACAGGGTTAATGTTATATTAGTTATATTAAAAAGGGAAAATGATGGGGTCATTGTGTATTCAATTTCCAGTATGTATTTCACAAACTATCAACTTACCGAGAAGACTCCACTTAACACTGCACTGCTTAACACCACCCTGTCTGCAGAGCCACGGTCAGTTCAACTCTGTAAACAGTGGAGTCAGAGCATGCTCTGCTGGACAAACTATGTTATGACACCAATTCTAAAGCTTTGCTTTCTGCATTATATGTCTTGAAAAAAAATTTCCATATCAGTGCATATTGGAAAACCTATACTGATATATCGGTGAAAGGCTAATTTCAGCTGACCGATATATTGGTCTGGCACTATTGAAAATAACATTTTGGTGAATTTGAGTTTATTCAGTTTTTTTAATCTAATACTAATATTATTGGACATACTTTAAAAAGATCACCTGCTGTAAGTCAGTCTGACCACTGGGAACATACTACAAACTTTGGAATGAGAAAATAATGTTTTTGTTCATTTTAGTGTTATTTTTTTTTATTTTTATTTTTTTTTCATAATATAAGTAAATACTATACATTCAAATCAATAGTCGATTAAATGACTGCTCTGACACCAGTGACGGTTTAGTTGTCAGTGTAGTTTTCAGACGGTCCCTTACGCACCATAGGTGAATAGCCAATGAATTTCGAACCTTACTTTTAACCCAGCAGTTAAAAGTAAGCCTATGTCTTTATAATGTAGGTATATGCCTCAATAGTCTTATGAATTTGTTTATTTTCATCATCTCATTTAAAACCATTATTTTTCAAACCAGAGCAATGTCAAAGACAGCAGGTTTATGTTTAGGCCTGTCTGATAAATCTGACTACTTGATGACAGAGATAGCTCAGCTACAATAAACATGAGGATTTTTGGAGTATAAATTGTAAAGAATATAATATTATCTGAGATGAATTTATCTGAACAATTAAACAGCAGAGGAAATTATTCTGTCTCACAGCATTGAGGAAGACGACTGTGCAGGGTGTTTCAGGTCCCACTCATATGTTCAAATCAAATATTCAAGATTTATATTCGTGAAATCAAATAATCAAAATGTCCCGTGTCTATTTTTCCAATTTTTTTACGTGAATGTTAAATCAAAATTAAGAAAACCACTCATTATTTTTTTTATTTTTTTTTTTTCATTCTGGTTTTGTAAATGATTAAATAAATAAAAAGTCGGGTTTTTTTTTGTTTTTCCGATTTTGAATTCATAACTGAATATGAAATGAACGAATGATACACAGATTTTTGTCTCCCCGAGTCACATGCATTTAAGTCTCTGGTCTGGATAGGTTATGCTATCCTCTATAAAACACTGCACTGAAGATGTTGTCTTGTACATTGAAAGAATGCTCTCCACACTAAATAAATTCTCTCTTATTGTCAACAAATCATGTGTAGATTTTATGGTTGTCCTTGACAACAGAGTCACGCTTCCTTACACACTCTCGCAGCTTATTTTTTGTAAGTTTTGTAATTGAATTGAATGGCAGAAACTGTTATTAATGATGCTTCTGTTCACTTAAAGAAGAAAGGAGGCAGGAGCACCATGGTGAAAAAGAAAGCTTTCTCTGAGCCCGATCCTCAGGTACCCTCTTCTGTTAAATGCAACTTCAGCAGCTTTTCCAGTGTCAGGACACCTAATCATGCGGAACCAGACATTCACAGACCAGACGCCCTGGGTCAGGCTGTTTTCCTTCAGTCAAATCAGATAGCTGGAGATAAATATTTGCAAAACATTTAAATCCGTATATCTCCAATATTTTATTACAGTTTTGCCCTCATTGGGATATTTTCCATAACAAAATTTTTTTTTACTTTATAGAAGATGTAACTTAAATACATAAAGATGCTGGCAGAGTTTTTCCTTACAAAAATAGGTAATTTAAAACTGAAAATCCTGCCATTATTTATACACCCTTGTGTTGTTCCAAATCCATATGACTATATTTATTCTATGGAAGACAAAAGGAGAAAAAAATGCTTTAAAATGATTTATAACATTTTAACCACAGGCTGTCAAGCTGCGCAAAGGATAATAAATCCACCATAAAAGTAGTCCATATGACTTGAGCATTAATTTCCAAATCTTCTGAAGATTTTACAATAACTTTGTGAGGAACAGACCGAAATTAAAGGCAGTATTCTCTGTAAATCTTCCATCGCTACTGCACCAGGTTTTACGTTAATGACACCAAACACCATTGGTTCTTATGTGACACACATCGTAACCAAAGCGGATATGTCAAGATTTATAGTAAATACGAATTTTGGTCTGTTTTCTAAACAAAACTAAATCATTTTGCTTTGGAAGACATGGTTAAACCACTCATATCATGTGGATTACTTTTATGCTGCATTTATATCCTTTTGGGAGATTGAAATTTGACCTCATCGCTTAATTTTCAAACGATTCCCACTTCTAGTTGCATCCTATTACAAAAATATTCCCAAATAAAGAATTTGGTCCATTTATATTTACATATAATTTATTCAGTCCAATTGGTTAGAGTTCCTGGTGGTGGAAATGCAGCTGATGAGTCACAATTCCTAAAGCCTTTGTTGTTTCACTAAGAATAATGACTGTAAATGGTGGGTTGTGGGTTTTGGTACTGTATATAGTTTTACAGATCCATTAGGGAGACCTGTACACACACACACACTATGGAAGAGTAGGTGTTTCTAGCAGGGTTATTATGGTTTTGAATTTGTATTAGGTTTTATTCATATTTTACATTTAATTAGTCCTTTTAGTTTAATTTAGATTTTTGTTAGTTGCAGGGTTACATAAAAAGTAGGAGTCCTAGAAAACCTGGAATTTTGCAGTGCAGTATTCCCTACATGGAAAATGAGAAAAATACCTATTTGTTTTGGAAAATAATTTAAATAGTAAAACTGTTTGAGGCATTTTTGTTAAATGTACAACATGGTAACGATCGGGACTCGATATTGGTGTCAAATACATAAATACATCGTTTTGTCACTGCCGGCGACTGCGTATTGTAAAACAACAGTGAATCCAGCAAGTAAGGTAACATAAGGTACCATCAGTGAGGTAACAATGTTTTGTTTAGAAGTTCCAGGCTACTTCAATGAACACCTCTTTGTAAGAACTACTCATTTCATTATTATTTTAGATTTTTCAAAGCTTGCATCTTTGAAAGAGATTAATGTGTAGACCTTCTGTATGAAGCATATTATGTGATTAGGTGATTATTTGAATAAGCTTCCACTTTGTTGCATGCCTTATCCAAATAAATAATAATGTAAAAAAGAAATTATCCATAATTTTGTAAAAAAGAAATTGTGCTAATGAATCTTTTACCCCACTAGCATCAGTGCTAAAACAAATTATGTTTGTAAACAATTATATTTTCATTTGATTGAAATTTTAATGAATTTGTTTGATTAGACACCATTTCAATTAGAAAATGTAATTAAACTGCCAAATACAGTATTCAGAAATAGTAACATCCAATAACCGGGATATATATATCATGACGTCTTGTGTGTTTTTGCTTAAATATACCCGTTGGGCACACAAAATGTCCTGGAAAAGTACTGGAAAATTGTGCCTTGAAAAGAGTGGGAACCCTGAGTTCCCTTAATACTCTGTACACTTGACATAGCATTTTGCTAACGCATATGGGGAGTGTCCTTCCACACAACCTAGTTGAAACCGCTCCACAGTAACACCAATATTCTAATATACGCTATTGTGTTTGAGCACGCCCTTTTAGCCGCGAAGCTGTCTGCTATAAAAGCAGGCGTGCAAACACTATTTCTCAGAATTTTCTTCCTTCAATACAGTAATTCATATTGTCAGGTCCTCCTACAGTTCAACATCCAAAGGACACAAGGACAACTCAATGTTCTGACTCAGTCACTTTTATTTTCATTTCTTTGTCAGTTGATTGGTCTGTTCAACTTGTTAGGTTGTAATGTGATAGGTTGTAAACCTTCAAAACAGAGAACAAACGTTACCATTTTAATTAAACATTTCGTGAAGCATTTTAAATTAATTTTAAATGAGTTAAACATTTAATTCCTTTTACATAAAGAAAAATTATTTCATGAATTCAAATTCATTTGTAAATTTTTAACATCTACCAGAAATGTAATATTTTACCATTTTTAACTTTGTACATCCTTCAAATCTTATACTTTAAATTTTCCCCAAACACAAATGAAATATTTCTTAGCACAAACCCATTTAACACAAAATCAGTGAAGTCAATACTGCAATGTGTTTCTTAAACCATCTACACAGAAGTACATATTTAGCAGTATTTCAAACATCATGAAAGTAAATTAAACATTTCACCAACCATTGGCGTCTTTGGACTGAACCTATGAGTGAACTTGGAGTGTCTTCTCTGAAGTTTGCTTGTCTGAATGACTGTGAACCTTCATGCTTCAGCAGGTGCTCTTAATAAAGCACCTGGATCGCTACTGCTGGTGCACTCTGGGAAATGTAGTTCTTTGAGAATCGTTTGAAAGTTTCAGCGCAACACATATCGACCTATTCAGCTCGCCCACGCAAAGATTACATTCCTCTCTAATGTGGATCATGGGGAAGAAAATGTTTATGCCCAACTACCCCCTGTGGAGAAGGCGGTAGCGGGACACCTTTGCTCAGCTAGTCCTCACCTCTTCACAGGCCATTGGCAAGTCAGTGGGCAATCTAGTAGTTCTGGATCGTTACATCTGGCTGACCCTCACAGAAATGCATGATATGGAAAAAGCCGCTCCGTTGGATGCTTCAGTTTCTCCAGCCGGCGTCTTCGGCGGCTATGTTGATAAGTTTGCAGAGCATTACGTCGTGACTCAGCAACACTTGCAGGCTATAAGAAACTTTATGCCAAAACTGAGTAATGCTCTGTTTTGAGCCAGCGCCGTCACCGCGAGCCTCCGGTGAGGCCCAGCAAGCCATGGCCCAAACAGAAGCGGCCATATCAGCGCATGCCCTGCGAAGGTGGAAAAACCCCCCACGCAGCAAAAGCACTTCTGACCGGCACAGCCCTTTGAAGTGGAATGCAGAGCTGTTCCCTCCAGGTCTGCTACGAAGAAGGCTCAATTTGAGACACACAACACAGTTTCCTATTTCCCACTGTTGTTTGCCGAGAAAGGAATATTGCTGTTCACAATATTGTTCAAAATGTTGTTTCTGTGTCTCACATTCATATGAATGCAATAAAAAATGCGAAAGAGAATACAGTGCTTATAGTTCAATAAAGGGGAATTTCCTCTTCAAATCCCACATATTGTGCACAACGTCCAAAGACGTGCCAGTGTTACTAGCCGAAATGCACAGTCTCCTCGCAAAAAGCGTGATAGAGGTTGTTCCAGATTATCAAATCCAAAAAGGTTTTTACAGCCGTTATTTTCTTGTCTTCTTGACTTCGGCCAATCCTATTGTCATGCCAAGGGTGATGCCGGGCGAATGGAGACTTCAGTCTCAAAATGTCCTGGGGATTTGGGAAATATTCGGCAAAGCGGAAATAGATCTATTTGCCTCAGTGGAGAATGCCCACTGTCCCCTCTGGAACTTGAAGTCCCAAGCCCTGCTGGGAGTGGACGCAATGGCAGGCAAAACGCAAATATGCGTTCCTCCTGGTGTGCCTATTTCACTTTGTTATATGCAAAGTCAGAGAGGACAAGGAAATTCTTCTATTTGTTTCACCGAAATGGCCCAATCAGCCATGGTTTACGGAAATTATATAGATGTTATATAGCTCGCCATGGGAAATACCGCTGAGGAGGGATCTCCTCTCTCAGGTGCAAGGCACAATCTGGCATCCCCAGCCCAAGCTGTGGAACCTGCATGTGTGGCCCTTGAATGGAGCACACTAAATGCACCAGAAACGACGCATTCAGTCATGAACACCATTTTACAGACCAGAGTGCCGTCCACGAGACACCGCTATGCACTTCAATGAAACGTGTTCACTGATTGGTGTCTTTAACATGGCAAAGACCCAGTTACTGTTACATGAAATTCTCATATTTTTTCAAGAGTGATTAGACGCAGGACTCAGTCAACACTCAAAGTTTATGTGCTGAATATATCGGTGTATCATGCACCTGAATTCGACACCACTATAGGCAAACATAATTTAATCATAAAGTTCCTTAGAGGAGCAAGATGATTAAATCCACCTGGGCCAGCTACAGTCCCGACTTGGGACCTAACTTTGGTCTTAAAATTGCTTGCAGGGCCCCCCTTCGAGCCTTTGGTTTGATTTGCACATGCTCTCCATTAAGTCCGCACTACTGCTGACTCTGGCCTAAGTAAAATGGGTCGGTGACTTGCATGCACTATCAATTCATTCCTGGAGTTTGGCCCTGGTCTTTAAAAAGCCACTGTCAAACCCAGAAAAGGTTATGTGCCTAATGTTATAACCACACCCTTCAGAGTGCTGGTGGTTCACCGTAAAGCCTTATTCCCTGCTGCATTTAATTCAGATGAGGAACAATCCTTGCATTTGTTATGCCCTGTTTGGGCGCTACACACATAAGTTGAGTGCACCCATCAGTTCAGAATGTCTGATCAGCTCTTTGTGTGCTATGGAGGACATGAAAGGAATGTCTGTCTCCAAGCAAAGACTTTCTCACTGGATTGTCTATGGAATTGCCCTGGCTTACGAGTCGCAGGATATGATTTGCCCAATTGGTTTCAAAGCTCACTCTAGAGGCATGTCCTCCTCATGGGCACAGACAAACAGTGTGTCTTTACAAGACATATGTTTTGCAGCAGGATGGTCTTCTCAAAACACATTCACAAGGTTTTACAACCTAGATGTAATGTCTCTCTCTTCACAAGTCCTCTCTGTTTAGAGCGCTTGCTATTTTGTTTACCAAACATATGCTTATGCCCCTCCCTTTAAGTACGGGCTGCCCATCATTTTACACAACCGCCTGCATTCAGGCCATTGGAATTTACCATACAGTCACAAGCACTTTCATTATAAGTAAACTCCCCTACTGGGTTCGTGGGTTAATTCATACTATATGACTATAGTACTCATGTCGGTCGCCATCACGTGGGACAGCGGCATCATATTTCCTCTCTGGAATGTTATGTCGTGTTTTGCGTCGGGATGGAATTCTACTCCCCATATGCGTTAGCAAAATGCAACGTCAAGTGTACCGAGTCATAAGGGAACTTCTCGGTTACGTACATAACCTCGGTTCCCTGAGACGAAGGGAACAAGTCATTGTGTACATTGGCTGCACTAAAACGCTCTTTGTCACTCAGTCATAAAATTCTAAGGAATGGTGTTTGCGCGTCTGCTTTTATAGCGGACAGCTTCGCGCCTAAAAGGGCGGGCTAAAACACAATAGGTTTCAACTAGGTCGTGTGGAAGGACACTCCCATATGCATTAGCAAAATGCAATGTCTCATTGCCTTCGTCTCAGGGAGCCGAGGTTACGTACATAACAGAGACGTTTTCACTCTTATTTATAGTGTTTTCTTGTTTGATGATTTATTTTTATCTTTTATGTATTGTGTATCAAAAACTACAATTCATTTGTGTTGATTTTTAATCAGTTTAGTTTTAAGTTTGTTTCTAGTACTATTTTATTTTAAATTTGTCCTTTTTTGTTTGAGTTTTCGTTAGATTTTACTGACTGATTTAGTTTTTTCAGTGTTTTCTTGTTTGATTAATGTAAGCTTCTTCAGTATATTTAATTTTTATTTTAGTTTAGGGCTTTTAAAGTTATTGCCAATGTTAACCAATCATTTAAATACTTTTATCTCTTTAATTTCTCTAAAAGCATTTTCATGACGGCGGGCTCTTAAGGTTTCACCCTTTTTAATTATACTGTGTAAATTTAATTTCAGTTTTAAATTAAATTTTAAGATTTTTTACTTTTGGAGTAATGTATTTTAATTTAGTTTCAGTTTTTCCAATGATTACATTTGCATTTAGTCATTTAGCAGATGCTTTTATCCAAAGCGACTTAGACTTAAAATTAGGAACAATGATGTTTTTTTTTTTTTTTCATTTTCAAAATGTATCCTTTTAGATTTAGTTATCAATATTAACACTGGTTTCTGCAACAAAGGCTTTGCGAGATAATGCTCTGTAGATCTTAAAGTAGACCACACTATCTTTTATCCATAATTCATTAGTATAACTCACAAATCCTCAAGGTTACTACTTTTCACATTTCATTGGAAGAAATCACTGTAGTCCACGTTCACCCTTGACCCCTCTGAATTATTAATTAAATTTTCCCATTTTATGGCAGGGGAAACACCAGCATATGACTGCAGAGCAAGCCATCACTCTCCATTTCTCATGCTTTTTCACCTGTTGGAATTGAATGGTGAAAGATTAGGCAGGTTCCTCATAGTCAGAGCATTAGTCTGCTTTTAAAAATAAGCTTGTAAGTCAGATAGTGGAAAGCACCTCACCTTTCAGCATGTGAAACAGCTAGTGACAGGCCTTGTTAGGCTGCCAGGGGTTACAAGCGTGGCATTGGCTGTCACATGCAATGTCACGGATGGGGCCTTGTTGAGAGAAAGAGAAAAAGAGATGGTGACAGGAAGGGAGTGATGAAGATAGAAAATGCAGACAGGAGGGGAAAAGAGATTGAAAACTGATGAGTCACTGGAGAGAGACTAAATAGCTTTTAGACAGATTCTTTCATTTATTCAACAGATTTGATTAGTTTTGTATGTATTAATGTTCGTGCTGTTGTGTGTGATTGAGAGGGATATAGGACAGATGCTCTGTCTTATTGAAGATGCTTTAATGCACTGCACTGACTTGGCTGTAGATCTGACAACTAATCCTAAAACCATGTCTACACCACATGTAAATGCAGCTTTAGCAACAATAACATTACAATAATAATTATAGAATAAATATTTATATCAGTGGATTTTCAATGAAAGTAAAGTTGGATACAGGTCATTTTCCCTGTTTAACCCTTTGCTAAAGAATAATCTAGCTCTCAGCTGATTAGTCAGTGCTTTCTGCACATCATTTAGAAGTTCAGTCTGATGCATCCACTTGTAGACAGTCTTAAGCCATTGTGTCACGTCAAAGGAAATGCCAGTGTTGACAGGGTGAAAGAGATTCATGCTCTTGAGTTTTAAGCTGTCGAGAATTTCACTGCCACTTTTCCAGCTGACCTTTTACCAATTTGTATTTTTCTGCTGATGATTAAAGATTTAGATCAGACTCTCCTAATTCAGTGCTGTTTTCCATGTCTTCCTGAAGTTTTTTTTTCTTTCTTTCTCCCAGTTGCCTGTAATTCAGTGGGGCAGTACATAAGCAGAGGGTTTAGGGATTAAACACTGCATTCTGGGCAATTGTTTGTTATTTGAATTCAACATGAAACCAAAATTGATCATATATTTTCTTAATGTACATTCCATGTCTTTATATGCAGTGTGTGCGCGTGCACGTGCGTGCGTATCTATATGTGTATATATAGATATACATAGATACACACACACACATTTAATAAAATTGTAATATCTTGGTCTGCGTCAGAAACAAAATTTTGGCTTTTCAGCCCTTTCCCTTCAACCACTTCTCATTTGGGTGATTCTCATAAAACCTGTCATGAAAATGTCCTGGTCCTATTTTACACCAAAATGAAAAGGAACGAATAAGAAATTATATTTTGCGTCAAGAAAATTAAGCCTATTTTAAGGGTCATAAAGATTTTTTACTTTGTGACATTATTTTCATAACATATTTAACCCCCAATTCAAATTTTGTGATTTTTATTTTAATAATTAAATTCTAAAGTATTTACACATCATAGTAGTACTCCATTGGTACAGTTCATTTTCACTGATTTTAATTTAAGAAATCATTGTACAACTGCGTCTTTTTACTGTAATACAGCAAAGAAAGTGTTACATAATTAGAATCATAATTTAAAACAATGGGAATAGTAAAAGTACAATATCCAGATGTGATACGGTAATGAGCATTGGGAGGTTAGACGTGTTTAAGTGTCCTGAAAATAATGTCACAATGCAACAACAAAATAAACATCTTAATGTTCCAAAATGTGGGCTGTAATATACCCATAGAGACCACTTTTCATAATCAAATACCTTTCAGATGGATAAAATAAGGTCCTTCATTACATCCCCCACCCCACCCTAAATTACCTTTCATGTTTACTTTAACCTGTTTTCCATTAATCATTGTAACACATCACATCACCTCTTATCTGACTAATCACAGCTCAACATGTACATTCTTTCCACATCAACTAATGGAAATATAACAGTTTACATTAGAGTACCTATTTCCAAATTGTTTTGTTTACTCATTCACTTTCTCGTTCCTCAGGATGGGATAGAGAGTGAGAACATGAGGAATACAAGGAGTAGAATCACTCCTCACCTAACGCCTCATCAGAAAGAGGTGAGTAACCTCAATCTAGTATTGGATATAAATCAAATCAAATATGTAACATTTATACCTATTGTCTGTTATTGGCAGAAAAACAGCTCTCATTGTGTGATATCAAGACACTGGTGGAAGTGCCAAATGTCTGGTCTAAAAAAGTTGCAAAAATTAGATATAATGATGAAGAAATGCAAGGAAGGAGGGAAGAAAGAAAGTTGAGAGAATAAGTGGCTCAGTCATTGTATCGCAAACACTCCTCAAAGAGTGTGATTGGGAAAGATCATAGCAGTTCTTTGATTACATTGAATGATAAACTCTGCTGTCCTTCCTTTCAGCTATCAAATTCCCAGGAGTCAAACTCAGGCCAGCGAGGAAAAAAAGACAAAACGCTCCAGAAGATTGGAGATTTTCTTCAGGGCTCACCCACATTTCTTGGGAGTAAAGGTAAGGATGAAGCTAGTCTTGGCCTCGGGCTGCAAACAGTCTTATGCTCATAGCACAAAACTGGAAAACGCTTTCTGTGGTTAATCAGTCCTTATCTGATTGGATGGTTTTAATAGAACTTCCGCGAGTGGAAGCACATAGAGCTTTTTATCAGTCCGTCTGGAAACAGAGTTGTGTTCACAAGGTTCCGCGGTGATACCATGAGTGCTTTTGAGGACAAAATAATCACCAGATTTGGCCAAGTTAGACGCATCAAATATTTTATAGATATTCAAAGGTTCGTTTGAGGCACGTTGGAGAAAGTAAAGGGGTGGTCACACTACACTTAGCACTCCAATGCAAGCTCATGCGAAGACATTTCGTAGAACGTTGCTTACCAAAGTTCGAGCTTTGTGTACACTAAACCTTGAATTTGTACTACAAGAGGACACGTGACCAGTAGTTTTGAAATGTCACACGCTGACCTCTTGGCTCAATACAAAGAATACATATTTTAAAGTTGCATGTTTTATTGTTGCAAGAAAGTGAGTAGACAATATATTTTTAAATGTTTAATATAATATTATTTTATTTTTTTTTTTGTGATTTTATTATTTGCTTTCACTAAAGTCCTCCCGCATGACATCATATCCTCCACTGAGTTGTATGGGAAAAAATTGCATGCTCAAAGCCTAGTGTTATTCTTTTTTGTGCAGTGTCAGATTAAAAAAAACTCACACTCAGGACCTTATAGGAAAAAAATGTCAGCGTCAAACACTGTCATAAAAATATTATATATTAATATTATTTCCACTTTCACTTTTTAACCAACATCAGTCCTGATCATTACTACCAAATATTCATTTATTTTCATGGTTTTAGCCCTTTAAATGTCAGTTTGTTTATCCACTGTTGTTTTTTACACACACGCACACACAAATTTCTCAATACACATATAAAACACACTCTGACATCCATACCAACACACCCACACAATTTTTTGCTGCACCATGTATTCAGTTGACCCGCAGTGCTCTATAATACAGCAGACAAAAATAGGGGAAAAGGATGTATTTGCTCCATAGGCTAAACATGAGGAAAATGGTGCCATCTGGTGGAAAATATAAAAATATATAAATAAATAAAAAAAATTTAAGCCAGGGCTCCAGAATGATAGCATAATATCATAGAATTCATGATTTTATGCTTTAATGGCACAGGGATCAATTATTGCCATTTTAATGGGTTTCAATGAGGACATTTTTGTCCTTAAGGTCCAGAGTGTAACTATTTTGTGTACACACTGTTATAGATGTATTTATAGGAACTGACATTGAAATATCAAAATTCCCCCCAAAATTACACTCCTTTGCCAAAGTTATGCTGTTGTCATTAAGACAGCCAAAATGATCAAAAACATAAATTAAAAAGCCAAAAATGTCCTTAAGGTCACACAAGGTTTAATATGAAAAAATAATGCTTCAGCCTTCCCTTCATCCAGAGCAAGGGCCAGAGCAAATACTATTCCTTGTGCCGACATTTTTACATTCAGTACTTCTAACTATCCGTGAAATTAGGTACTTGCAACACATTACTTCCGAGGATATTCTGTTTCATGGAAACCAAAGCATCTCAGCTGAAATAACACTGCACCTCCAAAGTGCTTAAGCAGGCTTTTTCAGAAGAGTGCCTGGCATTTTCAGCTGGCAAAAAAAATGCTTTGGTGGACACAACCTTAATTATGTCTGTGAAATTCTCTTGTGATTACGTAAGCTTGTGATCCGAAGCTTTGGCTCTGACATTGTACTGTCCAGTAATGGCTTTTCAGCCAGGTGCCTTCCAGTGGCCCAAACAGTGGATATCACTGTGGCCTCACAGCAAGAAGGTCCTGGGTTCGAGTCCTGCCTCATCTAGGGCCTTTCTGTGTGGAGTTTGCATGTTCTCCCAGTGTTTGCGTGGGTTTCCTCTGGGTGCTAGTTTCCCCCACAATTCCAAAAACATGCAGGTTAAGTGAAATGGAGACTCTTAATTGCCCTGTATTTATGTGTGTGAGTGAGAGTCCCCAGCCACTTGGAGTTGGCCAGGAAGGGCATCCGGCGTAAAACTTGTGCCAAATAAATAATATATATGCAGACTATCACAAAGCGGACCCTGCACCTATGCAGGACATACGCTAGGAAAGAGAGATAGTTAGTTAATGTTGACCCCTTAATAAAAATGTTTTCAAGCTATGTGGGCAGATGGGCTTCATTACATTTATCTATGATTGGGAAGGTTAATGTTATTAAAATGAATTGTGTTAAAAAATTTAACAACCTGTTCCAAATGCCTTATTTCAGGCAATTTGATAGCATAGCGAAGTCCTTCATTTGGAATGGTAAACATCCCAGATTACATTTCAATAAGTTACATAGGCCAGTTAACAAAGGTGGGCTGGGCCTACCCAAGATTTTGTTTTATTATTATGCATTCGGTCTCAGACATTTGGCTCATTGGTCGCTTCCACCAGAGAGAGCCCCTCACTGGTTTTGTGTTGAACAGGAAGTTCTTGCCCCTATTTCACCATTGCAAAGCCTTTCTATTAGGGCTGCACGAAGTCATATTGCGATTATTTCGAAAAAGATTGCGATTGCGATTATGGTAATGTTTTCCACATGTTCAAAGGCTACTGAGGATTTCACATTTGAGCCTTCTTAAAAAGAACCAAATTGAGACCTTTTTTCAGTTCAACCACAAACAAATAAATACATAAACAGTGAAGCATCCACCGTGTACCTGTTTTTGTCCATTTTGTGACAGGATCTCAGCCCACTAATCATCAACATTAGTTTTTGAAACACAGTCAACTTGAATATTAGGGCTGCTCCATTCAGGATTTTAACATCCGATACCGATCTCCAATATTCATCTCATCAATCGATGCTGATCATTTAACTTTTTATCAGCAGCTGTCAAAACTGGTTATATGTTAGCTTTCTGCTCAATGTCACTGTTAACTAAATTTCCCTGTTGGTAAAACCATAGTTGTTGCCTAGTTTTTGCTGTCAAAAATAATGTTGGTTAATTGAATAATTCAGTATACACAAAATATAAATGTTACTCTTTATTCTAGGCCTTAACTAGTAGGCTTATACAAACTATTCTTTACTGTATATACGATAGTCCTAAAAAATTAGGCTTAATGTCAAACTGAAGTTGAACTGATAACCCATTGGTGTAATTACACTTAATTTTGGTTAGTTTGTCACCATTTAATTATTTGTATTCATTATTTTATTATATTTAATTTAACAATGCATTATATTATAGTAACTAAGTAATTGATATAGATTTATTATATGTATATTCCTTCCTTTTCATTTTGTTGGATGTTGGTAATATTAGTACCGCTTTCACTTGTTTCTGTGGGGAGTGTAATAAGTGCGACATGCTTTCTCGTGAGGTAAACAAATGACAGGGGAATGAGGAGCGCATGTTTCTGGACTGGTGTTTCTGTTAATGCTGTTTGCTCAACAATCAATTAGTAAAGATGTTTTAATTATACCCCATCTTGTATTCTGCGATATTATTATGATAACTGTGTCTTGTGGAGACTGAGATGATGCTACCGCAGATAATAATAAAAAACGCTTCACGCAGGACGTGCTAGTTTAGTTTAAATAAAGTGTTTAGCGCTCGTAAGCAAACAGAACCGAACTCTGGGCACTTCTGTTACTCTAAGCATGAGAGGGAGTTGTTGAGCACAGAACTGCACTGTAATAATGCTCTAACCTAATATAGACTGGACTGAGCATCGCAAATAAACTTTGAAGGGAGCAGAATATGTATTTAATTAAATCGCAGGCTTTGCAATTTAATAATCGCAAAAGGTCATCATCGCGGTTTCGATTTCATTTCGATTCATTGTGCAGCCCTACTTTCTATCGAACTAAAATTACACCCCATTATCTTGCATTTGCACTCGGTATGCACAAAAGTGTCCAGAGAGTTTAATTCGGACATTTATTTAACTGTTGCCTCGAGCATATGCCTGAACCCAAAATTATGTATTAATAAGTCCCCTTTATGCCGGTCAGAGTGGATTGTGAGGGAGGTTAATACGCTCAGTGACCTATATGAGAGTGGAGTGTTGAGATACTTTGAAAATTTGTTTCAACATTTTGGGATTCCCAGATCTCTGTTCTATAGGTATTTACAGCTGCGCCATCTGCTTTGTACTATTTTAGAGTAGCATACACCCCCCTAAAATGGCAGATACTTTGATAGTGGTGATTGCTGCTTTTGGAAAAGGTCATAAGGCATCAGTGTATTACTCCCTGTTAATTCAGGGTCTGTGGGGCGTAGATTTAACTTCTATCAAGAGATTATGGGAGAAAGATTTAAACTTTGTATTGAAGGAAGGAGTGTGGGCTAGCATTCTAAAAAACATCAAGTCTGTATCTAGAGATGCAAGGGCGTGCGTGCCTTATGCAATTCAAAATTTTACATAGATTCTATTGGACCCCTTTAGATTGCATAGGCTTGGTCTTAAAGACACACCCACTTGCTGAGGATGCCAATCAGAAGATTGAGACACAACCCATGTTTTTTTGGTGGTGTGTTAAGAATTTTGGTTGAAGGTTCGGAGTTTTGTGTGTGACGTATTTAGCACTCAAATTTCATTTTGCCCCAGTATCTGTATTTTAGATGATTGGGCAGTCATCAATATAGGGGATAAACACATAAAAAACTGGGTCCTGACCAGTGTTATGATAAGCAGACAGATTATTTTAAGGGGATGGAAGTCGGCTGGAGCACCCTTATTTCAGGAGTGGTGCATGGAGAAAAGAAGGGTGGTAGCTTTCAAGGAGGTGTCATGTAGAAGGCTGGTGATGTGGGACTCGTTTGATTGGAAATGGGGCAGTTATTAGGCATTTTTGGGGGACTCTTGGGGAGGGGCTGTGGAGAGAGAAGTATAGTTTTAAATGTGTATGATTATTTTTTTTATTTTATTTTTTTTATAAATATATACTTATATGTGAACACAGGGATGTTCGTTGAGGTTCAGGGTGGGGTTGGTTATTGGGGAGAGGGAGAGGTAATAGTGGGGGTTAAGTGTTGATTCAGTGTGTATATATATATATATATATGTTTTGTTTTTCTTTGTGTACGAATCAATAAAACATTTTAATCGGGAAAACTATGGCTTCTGGCTAAAAACTTGGCTATAAAAATTAGGGATGCACCGAAATTAAAATTCTGGGCCGAAACCGAAAATCCAGGATGCACTTGGCCGAAAACCGTTACCGAAATTTACTTTCTTTTTAAGAAAAAGGAAAAATATTTTTTTTTTGTGTATAATTGTATTAATATTATACTTTTTCATTAATTTCATGAATTTAATGAATCTGAATTGAAAAACTACAAACCAATAAAATAAATCACACTTTTATTGAAAGTAACACACCAATATTGGACAAAAAATTTATTAAAACATTATTAAATATTATTCTTCATTCAGTTCTGTAAAAATCTAATTTTACAGATTTTATTAACAATTATCCAAATAATGTAAAGTTTTAGAAAACTATTATATGCAAAACAACAGTCAAGTAATGAACTTAGCTAGCATCTTTCAAAAAGTTTAAATATGCAACAGTAATTTTAATTAAAACAAAAAGGCAGAACACAGAATGGCAGAGGGCCTCTATTCCACTGATCTATAACTATAATATATAATTATATATATATATATATATATAGATCAGTGCTCTATTCTGTTTATGTAAACGTATGCACACTTTAAGTGAACATTATTGTGCAAAACAGCAGTAATTGAACTAAATCCAAAGGCAACTGTAAACGACAGATGTATCCTCAAGTGAAGAACAAGTGTAATGTAATTGCTATTCACATCATATTGGACCGCTTTCTATTTAAGTACAAGTGACAGGTTTCTCTTCAAGAACAAAAGTTGCTAAATTTTCTGACAGTCTCTCCTGTCAGAAAGCTCATCAAGAACATGAGATGCTGCACTGAACAGTCTCTCACTCTCTGTGCTGGTGCTTGGAACAGATAAATACCTGTGCGCAATCCGTGCAAGCAAAGGAAAGCGGTCTTTGTTTATGCGACCGTAGTCAAGGGGATTGTCGCTTCTGGCGTAGTTCAGCTAGATACGTCTCAGGTTGTGGTGTAGCAGCGCTAGTTGCGGCACTGCTGTGGATTGGGGCGCTTTGCTGTAGAATCTCTTGCTGTACTCTGTATATATATATCTTAAAAGTTCTGCTGAACAAACACTGCAGATCGCAAATGTGATGTCCTTATCTGAAACTCTGAAGAATTTCCACACCGCTGACATGATCGGCCTTTGTTTGGTAGCGCCGTGATAAGGGCTAGATCGATCCAGAGTGAAATCAGAGCACTGAGGGGTGGGGCGAGGAGGTATATATTTTCGGCCTTTTTTCTCTTTTGGCCGAAAATGGCACTTTCGGTTTTCGGCCGAAAGAGAAAAAAGGCCGAAAATATGAGCCGAAAATATATACCTCCTCGTCCCACCCCTCAGTGCTCTGATTTCACTCTGGATCGATCTAGCCCTTATCACCGAAATTTCGGTGCATCCCTAATAAAAATATTACTATAGTAAAACCATGGTTAATTGTACCCAGATCAAAACTCTCTCAACTGTCTGACCTTCATCGTGACCAAATCACTGTGAAAAAATCAACCTTTTTATTTTATTTTTGTAAGTAGTATATTAAGAGTGGAGAAAGGAAATGGGATGGGGAAAACTGGGTCAAGGTGCGGATTTGAACCCAGGTCGTCCGCATGCAAAAAGTACATCATACCATCTTTACTCACTAATCCATTGTAGCGATACTTGAGGCATACTTTGTTTCACTTTGTTTGGCAGGTGCTATTTGCACCTAGTGCGAATAGTCACTCTGTAATAATAATAATAATAATAATAATAATAATAATAATAAACATTTTATATTATTGATATTATATACCTTTTTAATGCTTTCCATCACATATGCTGAGAGGTGAGTAGGAAAGCACAGGTGAAAGCATCATAACAGAATATGCATGCACGAGAGATTGATGTTAGAGGGATCCCTTCTAGACACAACCATCTGTTTGGTTGCACAAGTAAATAACCCAGCTTTGCTCAACCTTTGGCCTAATTTGTTTGTTAATTGAGTCATTATTGTGAAAGGTTTGTATTTGAAGTTGTGAATTTCATCTTAATCTGAAAATATGAACCTGAAGCTAATTCCACCTCTAAAAATGTAAAAACAAAACAAAATTCTGCTTTTTAAAAAATATATAGTTAAAAACTTTTTGTCACTTGTCTTGTATTGTCACATGTCTAGAATCAAATTAACAAATTTCAGATTTGAATACTTTTGTCAATACTTTAACTCCATAGGGCATCCTATTTGTTTGTCTGACACTGACATTTCTCTTTCTCAATGTCCAGCAAAGAGGATCATGGGATTGATGAGTGGAAAGTCCCCTGAAGGCGGGGGACCCTCTTTAAAACTCAAATCTAAACAGCCCCAACGACGACACAACAGACTGGACATCTCCTCCCCAATGGACATACCAGCCAATCAGGTAGTTTATGGAAGACATTTTCCACATTGCACATCGTTGTGCAATGTTCATCAATTTCAATCTGAAGTCAAGATTTCTAATGTTATCAAGAGGCTAAATGAGACTTGAAGGCGTTTAATTAAATTGTCCCATGTCTTAGTATTCTCTTCACTCTCCTAAGACAGCTGACCTTTGACCTCTCTTGTAGATCATTGGCCCAAATTCAAAGGAGAAAGAGAGTGAAAGCTTGATCAAGAAACGACTTCGTACAAGGACTGGGAAATAAAGATTGTAGATATGGAATTTTTCCACTTACCTCATTCTGCATGTTTTGAATTTTAAATTAAATGAGTCTTTATAATTTTTTTCTTTTTTTAAATCTGTTGCACTTTTCATATAGACTACAGTATATATTGTTTATTAGTTATATTCTGTTTTATTTGTGTATTATACACGGCACATAATGTAATTTACTGGAAATGTAATTAACACTAGGGCTGCTTTTAATGACATATACATGTATGCATGAACATATTTTGCTGCTAGAATTAGAATCAATGTTCAGAATTCACTACAACACATTTCTAACACACAGTTTACTATTGCTGTACATTAAAACCACGGTTTTTAGTTTACATTGTGATTATGCTGTCCTGCAAATAAATGCAAAACACTGTTATTTCCCCATAACCACTTTGTTTACAAGATAAAACACACACACCAAATTTAAAAGTACACAAAGTTTTTAGCTTTTTTTTTTGTGTGTGTGTGATTTTAATAATTTTTTTCACTTGTCACCTTTCTTTGTTTTTTGGATGTATGAGCCTGTCGCAAGCCATTAATATGTGCCACTCATGTTGAAGACTCTCTATTACCACGTCAGTAAAACTGTGTGCTATGCTTAATGATACCTAATGGACTATTCGTTTGAATTACTGAACAAATGCTGATGTAACAGACAGGTAATTGGAACTATTTAATATGGCATAAAAGGGTAAAGGTAGAGGAACTGAGAATAGGTCTTCTCTTTGTTGCCACTGAATGACAGGATGTGAACTGGGTGGACTTGTTGCTATGATGATTCACGGTTTTCAAGAGTGTGTCAAAAGTGTGGGAGCATGTGGCGGAGACAAAATGGAGGAGTGAAAACTGTCTGTGTGTAGAGGAGGGAGAGATGAAGAGAAAGAGAAACACAGCTACAGAATGAGCCATGTGCAGCTCAGCTGTGCATGTAAAGATCTTTGTTGCAAAATTAGTCTCTGACGTCATAATTGTGACCATTAGGTGTCTAAAGAAACTGAATATTAGGAGTCTAAAAAAACTTCATTCACAGTGTTTTGTTGAAATGTCCATATATATATATATATATATATATATATATATATATATATATATATATATATATATATATATATATATTATACCTGTATATATTCATCCAGGGCACATATGGATGTTTATGTGCTTTCTAGTTGTACATGTTAAACTGCAAGGTGTGTGTTTGTTTATTGCTGCAAATTCCCTCTCATTTGATTGCATCTCTTAATTTATCTTTTTATATTTTGCTCCAATTTGTTTTTGTCTCTGATTCTTTGAGCGCAGATAATGGCAGGGAGGCTTATAAGCATCAGCCTGGTCCAAGTGCATCCAGGCCTGGTAAACGATCCAATAGTAATCATCTGCGGCACCTATAATTTAGCACAGAAAATTACCACTTGAGATGATAAACATGAAGAGTTGCGGATCTGTATTCTCCAGTCTGCAGAGAAGAGTCGGAAGAATTCAGAGCTTGTGGAGATGGTCTAATTGCTTGTCCTCCTCAGGAGACGTGCTTTAAATAGGTTGGAGACAAAGTAGTGAGAGCATTCAGAGAAATCTGATTGCTGTAATCCAATCAATTCAGGCAGGCGGTTGAGAAAATGTATGCTTTGCATTCACATTTTGCCCTTTTTGTGCCAGGGTGAGAATGTAATGTCATTGTGCTGAGTGACTATAATACATTTGTACTGTTCAAGTGAGTCATATCCTTCCGCATTGCCTTCAGCTTAAAGGATGGTTCACCCAAGAATAAAAGTTATGTCATTATTAAATTTTTTTATCTCAGTGTTAATACTCGTTGAGCTTTTTGGCCCAAAAGTGTTAATAAGTGTGTTGTTCCAGACCTGTGTATCTTTCTTTTGTGGAACACAAAAGGTGAATTTTTGAAGAATATCTTGGCCACATTTGTCCATATGTAACAAGGTCTGGGGCTGTCAAGCTCCAAAATAACAAAGTGGTCCATTGACTTGAATCACAAGTAATCTGAAGCAACAATGATTTAATTTCTTTTCACTCAGTTCATGAACATTTATTCTTCACCCTGTTCCTCACACAATGTTAATTATGATATCTAAATACTTTTACTAAAGCACATGACTTGTAAGGCAATACATGTGAAAAATGTTATTACATTACCAGCTACACTCACTGATCACTTTATTAGGAAGACCTGTAAACCTACATATTAAAGTGATTTATCTAATCAGCCAATCGTTTGGCAGAAGAGCAGTGCATAAAATCAGCCTGATATGGGTCAGGAGGTTCAGTTAATGTTCACATCAACCATCAGAATGGGAAACAAAATGTGATTTTGATCATGATTGTTGGTGCCAGATGGTCTGGTTTGAGTATTTCTGTAACTCGAGAGTTTACTCAGAATGGTGACGAAGACATCCAGCGAGTGGCAGTTTTGCAGACGGAAACAACTTGTTGATGAGAAAGATCTGCAGAGAATGACCAGGCTGTGTTTCTCAAAAGCATTACAAGCTTAAGTTGATCGTAGAGACCATTGGCACCAATGGTTCTACGATCTACTTAGGCTTACAATGCTTTTGGGAAATGCTCCCCAGATTGGTTCGAGCTGACAGAAAGACTACGGTAACTCGGATACAGTAACTCAACATGTACAATTGTTGTGAGCAGAATAGAATCTCAGAATGCACATAAAGTCGAACCATGAGGTGGATGGGCTACGACAGCAGAAGACCATGTCAGGGACTTTGTTAGGACCATAGTGTTACTAATAATGTGGTCATTGAGTGTACAATTTATTGTTTCCCCTAGAATTTTTTTTTTCAGCAGGGGTGCTTTTGTGCATGCACTCACAAGCCCGTAATGTTAGACCTGTATTTTTACACGTCAGTGGAGAAAGCATAAAAATGACCTTATAATCATTATAGATATGTTATTCATTTTCGCCTTGTCGTACTAATCTTACCTCTAGTTTTATTCAGATAGAATGATATTTAAAGTATATAGCCTAATTATGGTCCTCTGCTTCTGTTACTTGTTTCTCAGCAAGATGTGATGCAATCATGTGCTGACTTACATTTATGTTGTTGTTCTTGGCAGATACCTTTAACAAAGACTATAACAGGTAGTTAAAGATGGGGTATGTGATTTTCTTTTTTGACCATTTTTTCAAAATAACTTGAAATCCTATTCCTAACCCGACTTACTGGCTGTAAATTAGAAGCACTGAAATGAAAATTAAGCAATTTAATCATCTGTGGAACGGACAGGACTCGAAAAACTCCAGCCAATCATTTTCAAGACCATCTAGAATCATTGGACAGAAAATGTGTCAATCAAACGGTCGTACCATGCCCCCCTCCCCCCCACCACCCTGGCGCGCATGTCCCGTTCGTGCGCATACTCAAAGCTCGTGACCCAGTAACAGGAAGCGATTGTATTTATGTATGGAGAATAGAGCTTTTATAGTGCTAGTGGGGTTGTTCCACATTTCTATGAATCCTGTTTTGAATAGAAGACCGCTGTACAGACGCCAGGGCTGGCTATGTTCTTTTTTTTACAGTTATGAGAAAATCAGCTCTACACCTTTCAAGAGTGGTATGCGAACCCCTCCTCCTGCTGTGTCAACAATTTGCTCTGAAAAATTGTCTGACAGGTGAATGCACTGTTTGACTAGTGAGTCTAGAACACTGCGCATCTGAGTTTTCGCTCGTGCATGATTGCGCGTCCATGTTTTTCGAATGGGTGGAGTCAGGGCCAGCGTTGGAGGAGAGAAGGTAGGACCTTAGAGTTGTGTATTTTCAAAATCTGCCGGCCGTTTTGCAAATCACATACCCCACCTTTAAAGAGCAGTTCACCCAAAAATGACATTTCTGTCATACTCACTCCTAAGCCTTTATTAATTTTTCTCTTCAGTGGAACACAGGCAGAATTTCCCATACATTCTCCCTAACATCTTTTGAGTTTTACTGTAGAAAGAAAATCATCAACGTTTGCAAGTTATGAAAGAATTACATCACTTTAAGAGTACAAGTCAATGAATCCAGGGTGTGATGAGTGACTCCAGCCAGATCTCCTAAGCAAAAAATTGGCCCGGTTGCTAGGGAGGGTAGAGTCACATGGGGTAACCTCCTTGTGGTTGTTATTAGTAGTTCTCGCTCTCAATGGGGCATGTGGTAAATTGTGCATGGATTGCACAAGAGTAGCATGGATCGCACGGGAGTAGCATGGATCGCACGAGAGTAGCATGGATCGCACGAGAGTAGCATGGATCGCACGAGAGTAGCATGGATCGCACGAGAGTAGCATGGATCGCACGAGAGTAGCATGAGTCTCCATGGTGTCATGCACTATGAGCCACGTGATAAGATGCGCGGAATGATGGTTTCAGAAGCGGAGGCAACTGAGACTTCTCTTCCGTTACCTGGATTGAGTTGAGTAACCGCGCCACCACCAGGACCTACTAAGTAGTGGGAATTGGGCATTCCAAATTGCGAGAAGAGAGAGAGAGAGAAAAAAAAAAAAACAGTCAGTCAGTACTCACAAGTTTCATTAAAATGGCTGTTTAATGTTGACAAAAAGCATTGAAAATGTTAACACGTGAAATCCTGAGAGAGAATCTTGCACCAGTCTGGCCATTCTCTGTTGACCTCTCTTATCAACAAGGCATTTCCATCTGCAGAACTGCCACACACTGGATGTTTTTTGTTTTTGGCACCATTCTGAGTAAATGCTAGAGACTGTTGTGTGTGAAAAACCAAGGAGATCAGCAGTTACAGAAATACTCAAACCAGCCCATCTGGCACCAACAATTATGCCACGGTCCATATCACTGAGATACATTTTTTTTCCCATTGTGATGATTGATGTGAACATTAGCTGAAGCTCCTGACCTGTATCTGCATGATTTTATGCATTACATGCTGCCACACAATTGGCTGATTAGATAATCGCATGGATGATTTTTGGTGCCAGACGTGTATTTACCGTCCACAAACAATGGATTTGTCATGTATGGTGCTGAGGTGGATCTAAATAACCCTGTAATAGATGAATGTGCCAGTTCCTTTATCATGCCACATTAGCAGCCCATGAATCTATATTTTAATTACTTGTTATATTATTAAATGGAGAGTTTACCCATAATGGAAAATTCTGTTATAATTTACTCACCATCATGCCATCTAAGATGTGTGTGCCATAACATGCCATACTTACATTCATCAAACTCAGTCATCCAAAAGCATTTCATTTAAAAAGCAATATAGACACTTATTAGGAGAGGGTAAGTAAAGGTTTAAGGAGGACAATCACATATCTTTCTTTCTCTACCCTTTCTAATGTTGTGGATTAATGCAGGATCCTTTAATAGCACAATAAAGCTGTCATTACCGTAGATCTGTGCTGCCTCCATCAGCCTTGATGTTGGAAAAGGGTGGAGTGGACTTATTTTAGGGGCTTAATTAAAAGCCAAAGGATTTGGAGAAGAAAGTTATAAAGAGACAATGTGAAAATTACCGTCCCGTAGTGAAATAAGAAAGGTGGAAAGAGGACAAACAGATCAAAAGGTTAAGATAAATAAGATAAAGTTAAAGGGGAGATTTAGGGAAAAAGACAAAGGTGTGAATCTGAGGTTACCTTTCAGACAAATATACCGCCCTAATTTCCAGCTAAGGACCATTAATCAAACTCTAATAAAAATCATTCTGACAGACATTCATTTCTCCCAAGTGTCTGTGGCTTAAGGGTAAAATGCTGTAGTGATTTTCAAAACCATTCTCTTTAGAAGAACACAAACAAGTAGAACCTCAGCTGTAATGTCTCTGAAACATCTACACTGCTGACTGGACTAATTAAGTTAATACACTTGGCTTTAGAAGGGAAGTGTGTGTGTGTGTGTGTGTGTGTAAATCAATTTAATAGTCTTAACCTGAACCTTAATGCATATTCAACATTTTAATAATGCTTTTAATGAAACCTACTTATGTTTTGGTGTTCGGGTTATCTTTGTGATATGGCGCTTCACCACCATTGTGCCGAATGTTTTTGAGCATGGTTGAGGAACAATTCCAGTAGCATTTATTACTTGAAAATGTTCATTACGGTATGATTACAAACAATTTCTCAGTACGTTTAGCTTACTGTATTCAACCGTGCTGGTGGAACGTATGGTGGCATAGCAACTCACGATTGGTCACTCGCTCAACAGTACCACAACGTTGGAAAAACAAGCTACCCTGCCAACAAGCCCGGACTGGTATGGAACAATATGGTCCTGTGACTAGAACCAATGGTTGAAAAGAATTTTGCATGGCTGAGGAAACTAATGTTGATCTATCAGAAATCTCTCTGTAAACTAACATTATAAATGACCTGAATTTACCTGCAAAATTCTGTATGGTTTTCTTATTTTCTTTCTTTATACTCTTGTAAAGCAACCTTGAGTTTATGAAAGGTGTTACATAAATAAATCCTATTCATCTTCAATCAATTTGTAACCTTATGCCTATTTATTTTTTATTTCTCATGAATAAGACAAATAATGTTCTTTTGAAATTGGATTATTGACAAAAAAGGAACATACAGTGTAGTGTAACTGTTAATTTCTGGCATTTCATCACAGTTTCTCTGTGTGGTTTAGTATCGGTGCTCTTACAGGCACATTTTTTGGTTTTACTACAGATTTGTGTATTTATTTGTGTGAAAATACATAATTAACCCTTTACTGCATGGCTGTGCCAAACATTATTACATATTCGGGTCTTTGGAGACCAAGCACATACACTCACCAACCACTTTATTAGGTACACCTTTACACTTATTAATGCGATTATCTTATCAGCCAATCATGTGGCAGCAGTTCAATGCATAAAATCAGGCAGATATGGTTGAGTTTAATTAAGTTAATGTTCAAATCAACCATCAGAATGGAGAAAATTCTGATCTCAGTGATTTCGACTGTAGCATGATTTTTGGTGCCAGACGGGCTGGTTTGAGTATATCTGTAACTGCTGATCTCCTTGGATTTATATGCACAACAGTCTCTAGAATTTACTCAGAATGGTGCCAAAAAAAATCAAGTGAGCGGCAGTTCTGCATACGGAAATGCCTTGTTGATGAGAGAGGTCAATGGAGAATGGCCAGACTGGTTTGAGCTGACTGAAACGCTACGGAAACTCTGATGACCACTCTGTACTGCTGAAGTGAGCAGAATTGCATCTCAGAATGCACAACACGTCAAACCTTGAGGCGGATGGGTTACAACAGCAGTAGACCATGTCGGCACTTTAGTAGGTCTATAGTATTCCTAATAAAGTGCTCAATGAGTGTAGGTATTTTGTCAGGCACAGTCTGAATCTAAATAAATGCACAACTTACATATTGTCAGTAGAACACCCAAATAACAATAGCATACTGTTCATGTTTCACACTTGCTATAGTTTACTTCCACATTATTTCTTCGTCAAATGTAAATCCAGTCAATCACTGAGAGAACAGCACCACCTTGAGTAAGAAATAGCTTGTATAATATGTAAGCATTCACACATATGGAATACTGATAATTCACCAGTCACACAGAAAATCAACGTGATGTAGTATTTGTCTAGTAATAAACAAATAAATATATATACTGTGAGAGTAAACTTATCTAGATATGAAATAATTATATAAAATATAATTTCTGAAAATGCACAAACAAAAAACATGACACTATAACATACAGTATCTTGGGTCTTTATTACTCTGTACACTTTTGGTAATCAAGCAGTTATAAAAATATATACAGTATATACAAACTCAGCAAAGAAAGAAACGTCCTCTCACTTTCAACTGCTTTTATTTTCACTAAACTTAACATGTGTAAATATTTGTATGAATATAAAAAGATTCTACAACTAAACTGAACAATCTTCACAGACATGTGACTAATGGAAATAGAATAATGTGTTCCTGAACAAAGGGGGGGTCAAAATCAAAAGTAATAGTCAGTATCTGGTATGGCCATCAGCTGCATTAAGTACTGCAGTGCATCTCCTCCTCATGGACTGCACCAGATTTGCCAGTTCTTGCTGTGAGATGTTACCCCTCTCTTGCACCAAGGCACTTGCAAGTTCCCGGATATTTCTGGGGGGAAATACCTTCCGATCCAACAGGTCCCATGTGTGCTCAATGGGATTGAGATCTGGGCTCTTCGCTGGCCATGGCAGAACTCTGACATTCCTGTCTTGCAGGAAATCATGCACAGAACGAACAGTATGGCTGGTGGCATTGTCATGCTGGAGGGTCAAGTCAGGATGAGCCTGCAGGAAGACAAAACCGTGACTCTTCCGTGAAGAGCACTTTTTGCCAGTCCTGTCTGGTCCAGCGAAGGTGAGTTTGTGCCCATAGGCAAATTTTTGCCAGTGATGTCTGGTAAGGACCTGCCTTACAACAGGCCTACAAGCCCTCAGTCCAGCCTCTCTCAGCCTATTGCTGACAGTCTGAACACTGATGTAGGTATTGTGCATTCCTGCTGTAACTCAGGCATTTGTTGTTGCCATCCTGTTCCTGTCAAGCAGGTGTGATATTCGGATGTACTGATCCTGTGCAGGTGTTGTGGGATGATCAGCTGTCCTTCCTGTGTCCCTGTAGCACTGTCTTAGGCATCTCACACTATGGACATTGCAATTTATTGCCCTGGCCAATTCTGCAGTCCTAATGTCTCCATGCAGCATGCTCACACAGATGAACAGGCATCTGTCTTTTGGGGTTTTTCAGAGTTAGTAGAAAGGTCTCTTTATTGTCTTTTTTATAACTGTGACCTACCGTGTGTAAGCTGTTAGTGTCTTAACGACCGTTCCACAGGTGCAATTGTTTATGGTTCATTGAAAAAGCATGGAAAACATTGTTTAAACCCTTTACAATAAAGATCTGTAAAGTTACTTATTTATATTTTTACAAAATTACAATACAGTGTCCTGAAATGAGTTTATATTGCAATATTTTTTTAAGAATCTTAAAGAGGTGTGAGCATAAGTACAAAAAATGGATGAGGTACAGGTGGTGGAATGAGGTCCCAGGTCACCAAAGACCCAAGGTATGCATTAAAGGGTTAAACCAACTAGAACTCTTGTAGTCTACTTCTGTTATGTACAACAGATTGATAGTAACCAAGCTGTTCTTAAACTTGTTCCAGCAGTGCTGTACGTGTGAAGCCTACCTGTTCCTTTACATGTTTCTCTGGGATACTGTTTTTTCTAATGTGATTTATTCTATTTTTATTTTATATGTAACGTTTAGGCAGGACTAATGAAACATGTTATCCAGTCCATCAGATGAGTCACACTTGGCTTCTGATTTGCTTGTCTCGGTATACACAGCAGGCAAAGCCAACTTAAATAACTGATCAAAGCTGAACCACAGCAATATGAAGTTTACGGTAGGGAGTTGATTTACTCTGGAACATAATAAACACCTCCTGGAAAAACAATGCATCAATCACACGCATGGCAACATTTGAAGAACATATGGGTATGCTCATGGTTGCCTGTTGCTGATTTGATCCCGATATGTGGCATATTTCAAGATACTGGTCAATAACCTAAGGCTGCCTTTCTGAAATTATATACGATCTTTCATATGAGTCTTCCTGTGTTGTAAAAATAGCTCCACCACAACCTGATGTTGGGGAGGGTTACGTGCAGCCGACACAGCTGCTTCTAGCACGCAGCAGCCTGCTTGCACCTGGCTCGGCAGTCACGTAACACGGGTAGTGCCTGGCCTTTTGAAGTGAAGTGACATCGAGTGAGTGACAGAAGGGGAATATCATGGTTACTGTTGTAACCTTCGTTCCCCAATGGAAGGAATGAGACGTTGTGTCGATTGTAGTCACACAAGGGGTCTCTTCTGAGAGCCTCGCGTACCTCTGAACTTGAGAGAAGGCCAATGTCAAGTTTTTGCATGCCCCACCGAGAATAAGGTTAAGGCGCATTACAGTGGTAGGGATAGTGATGTGGCAAAGGGAACACAACGTCTCGTTCCTTCCATCGGGAACGGAAGTTACAACAGTAACCATGATGTTCCCCTTCTGTCACTCACTCAACATCACTTCACTTCAAAAGGCCAGGCACTACCCGTGTTACGTGACTGCCGAGCCAGGTGCAAGCAGGCTGCTGCGTGCTAGAAGCAGCTGTGTCGGCTGCACGTAACCCTCCCCAACACCCCCAATAAAAGGTGTCATACACCGCTCTTAGTTTTCCAGCACCCATACGGGAACAGGCGACATGACTTGTATGGCCAGCCGGCCAGCCGTGCCTTTTCTCTCTCTATGTTTCTCGTCATAGAGTTAAAAAGCAGCTTGGGCTATCTTAACGCTATAGACGCGTCAGGGAAGGCGTCCTTTTCCGTTCCTATTCTTTCAGGGGGAAAAGGCCCTGCTGAGACCACAACCTGCAAAGACTGGGGGGAGGTAACTTGTGGCTAATACACTGGGATTGTCAAGCCACCCGTGGACATGGTGCGGTGGTAAATCCTGCCTGACAAAGGGGGATTTTTGCTACAGACATGGTGACCGTGGGCAGCGAGGACTGCCCAAAGGACATGCGGGTCCTGCTAGAAGGGGGACCGTATTGTGGAAAATACATAGGGAGTTGCCTAAAGCGGGAACTATGCCTGTGGATCCCAAACCCAGCACGGAGCACTCGACTCGTGGTGGGTCTGGCGGCGAATTCCTCCGGTGAATTCACCGGCCAGAGGGCTAGGGAGGAAGAGCATCCAGGAAGCGAGAGCTTAGCTAACCTGGGAGAGAAGGTGCACTGGATCAACTTGGTGAAGGGTGCTGTGTGCAAGCAGAACACCCGGTCGGTTGTGCCGCGTTACCGAGTTCTACCGGCTCGGACCTGACAAAACACGGGACGAGACCGACTCAACCCTGAGGTTGTAGAATCTGAGTCAGTATCTAGTGCAGAAGCTGTGTGCCAGCGCATCTGTACCGAGAGGGGCCTCCGTTAGGGAGTACCAGAGCGGGCAGTGTGAGTTGTCTTTGGAGGCAAAGAGTGCCCTGCCGAAGTGGCCCCAAATCAGCTGGACCACTTGGAGGTGGAGCCTCCACTCTCCTCTGAGCGAGACCTGTCGCGACAGCGCGTCCGCCGTCGTGTTGCGGTCGGGATATGAGTGGCGAACAGCGGCCTGAGTCTCGGCTGACTCCAAAGGAGGAGATGGCGGGCGAGTTGTGACATGTGACGGGAGTGTACACCGCCTTGGCGATGACGCGTCCTGAAAAGGACGTTCAACGCCTGCTGTGTATTGCTTTTTTATGAGTGGAAACTCAAACTCTTTTAGAGGAAATAAACTCTTTTAGGAGGAGAAACACTCTTTCAGGCAATAAAAGCGCTGTCGAAGCGCCCAGGGGCGTGGACTGCACAGCGTGGAGAGGAGAAAGCCGCTGGAATGCGCCGTAGATCCAACAGCAGTGCTTATCGCCAGTAAAGGTGAGTGAAACAGTGGTGAACTCAGCTTTGCTGTTGCACAACCGCTTGGCTCCGAAGAAAAAATATGTCTGACATTCGCTCGCCCGCTCCCCTTTATACCCGTATGTCTGGGGGCAGGGCATGCAAATTCTGTCTGCCAACTTGACATTGGCCTTTTCTCAAGTTCAGAGGTACGCGAGGCTCTCAGAAAAGACCAATTGTGTCACTACAATCGACACAACGTCGCATGAGTGACAGAAGGGGAACACTTCTTCCCTAATATAATATAATTTCAGTTTAATTTCTGTTTATATTAAAACATTTCTCTAATCTATTTTTAATTATTAATTTCCAATAATACAAAACATTTTACAAGACAGTGACATTTATAAATAACAACATTACATTCATTTATTTAGCTGATGCTTTTATCCAATGAACCTCCAGTGAATTGAAGGTATTTTATTAATATATTTGTTCCCTGGAAATATACAAATAACCTTGGCATTGCTAGTTCAACTTTACCCCTCTTCTCCTCTTTGTGATCCATTGTTCCTGTTCTCTGTAATTTGTCTCTCCATAGTCCTTTCTATATCCCAGCTTTCCAGTGAGATGTCACTTTAATGGGACTCATATAAGTGCTTTATATTGTTCATATCATAATGTTTCAACTTGAAGTGTGAAATGTCAAATTCTTCCACTCGGAATGCATTTCTAATGGCTGCACTCAACTTCTGTTTGCTTTTAATGACTAAATTCACCTCATTTATCACTCTTGTCTCCAATCAGTCTTCCTCTAATGCTGTGCCATTATTCCCATTTGATTGTTCCCACCCCCCAGCTTGTATCTTTTTATTTTTTCTTCCTCTTACATTTTCAAAACCCTTTAAAAAAATCACTCCTGTAGTACTGTCTATTTCTAGTTTCAGACTTGGAAAACACCCAAGGACAGTCCACAGTCCCTTTACTCACCGTCTAAAGCAAAACTGGATCTCTCTTTCACAAGTCTGATAAGCTCTAATTTAATATGCTGGCTTTTTTTAACTCTGGGAAAAAGCCAACAAAGGATGTTGTTTTTTCACACAGAATCAGGGGAATCGACCATGGAGGCTTAAATACTCACACCACTCCCTGAGATTGACATGCCATGTGCGTTTTGTTTACTGTGAACATTGTCTTGCCTACTGAGTGCCCAGTTCACCTGTAGCTGGACAGGTGTCAGCATGCAGTGACCAGCCTCATATTTCTAAATTGGCGCCTCAAGAGTCTTATTTAGTCTGGACTAATGTCCTCTAGACAACCATACAATGCATACAAAAATAAATACTGATGTTTATGAACTAATTACTTTCATTAAAGCTACACTATGTAACTTTTTTTTTTTTTTAATAAAATGTTATTAATGAGAGAGTGCAACAAAAATCCATCTTCCAAACCATGTCTTTACCCAAATACACTTTGATAAACCTATAATAATGATTTATATTTTAGAGCTGTCGGGACATATTTCATGGGAAATTGCATATATACATCATTTGCCCGTAAGTGTTGACGTCATATCCATACACCGAGAAAATGGTTTTTGTATACTTGTGTAATCACACACACACACACACACACACACACACATCTGTGTGTAGTGAAATACAATAATTATACTGTAATCTGTGCAGAACATTTCACTTGATAGCGCACGTGTGAATTTTCTTTATAAAGGCAGTAATTTATATAAATAAATCCTTAAGTCCTAGTCTTGCCAAGGACATGTGAGTCTTGAAATGATACTGACCACTGGTTGGTGACAAAGACAATCTATAAATTAGTTTCTACCATGGTGTATTTGGCCAGAATATCCTGCAGTTATAAAAACTTTACAATGCTTGACATTATCAAACTAGCAATCATTGTGCCTAATGTTAACGTACGTTGCCAAACTTTAGTAACATCATTTATTTAAAAACATTTACCAAGTCAAAACGACAGAATAAGATATGACAATTACCTGCTCAGATGAAATGTTTTAGGATATCCGTCTTTTCCTTTCTTTCGTTTTATATATTTGTCCATTCGCTCTGATATCCAGTGTACACCAGTGCCTCGAACCATAGTCATCTGTGCAGAAGAGCAGAGCAGAGCTGACGCATGGAGTTTTGTTTTTTAACCGCTAAGGGGACAAAAGTTACATAGTGTAGATTTAAGAATTGAAAGGGTCATACAGTATAGTACATTTTTCTATTTTTTTTTGTGGGTTCCAGCATCCTAGCAGATAGGTATTCCAGAAAGCAAGGTTAACTTATTGTGACATAAACCCTGAAATCTCAGTTATTAACCTAAAACTTACTCGCGGTTGCAGACACTCAACTGTGAGTTTGAAACTCAAGAGTATGTGCATGTTCACGGTGATTTCAGAAAGGCATTCTCAGCAGATCACCAAATTCTTGAGTCGCCATGGAAACAGATACTAAGAAGACAGGCGCACCATATTTCAGTGACAGAACACGAAGTTTTAATGACTACAAATGAGCATTACTTCATCTTCACTCATAATAGCAACAGGAGCTGCATCTGACTGAGGACTGAGAGTTTGCTTAACAAAGTATACTGAATCATTGTGTGAATTTTTTAATTAATAAAACTATAAAGTTTTACTGTACATGTAAAAGCTTAATTCAACTTTAATATTAGACTGGAGGAACATGGACGCTATGTGCATGTGACGTGTGAATGGCAAGCTCTGCACATTTTGCTAGTTTTAATATTATTTATGTCATTAACCGGTGAGATTCGATACACTCTGTTCCATAATTGTTTTAGGAGAATTCAAAATCCTTGGGCTCTGGAGACATTAAAAGACACTTACGTGCTCAAGCTAACACCCTTGAGCAGCAGGCCGCGAGCCAGGGAGCCAATTTGTTTGGGGAAGTGTGAGAAATTCGGCAAGCAATGTTGAACATGTCGGCAATGCTGACAAAGATCGTTGCTGACCTGTAGGATATGTAATATGTTGATTGATCACTGCCATTGAGACAAAATTCACTGAGATGGTTACAGGAGTGGGGGTGCTGAGAAACAGATTGATTATCTGGAGTCATCGGAGAGGGAATTATCTGCTAGCGACTAAAGTGGATTTGGAGCATGTCTGGGAGAAGTTGGAGGACTTGGTGAACCGTAGCCGGCGGAATAACATCCGTATTGTTGGATGTTAGGAGGTCAGGATATGGTGAAATTCCTGGACAGACTCTTTCTGAGTCTGCTCGACATAACAGGTCATAAGCTGGAAATCGAGCGAGCTCATAGGGTTCTGGATCGGCGATCCGCTGATACAATTCTGGCCAAATTTCTGAGATCATCCAATAAAGATCACATGTTACGTGAGGCGAGGTGTAAAGGAAGGCTTTCTTTGAAGAAACACAGCATTTTCTTGTTCCCAGACTTTGCAAATTCGACAAGAGAGAAACGTGATCGATTCAAGGAATGCAAGAACCACTTACATCAAGGAAAGGTCGCTTTTGCACTGATGTTCCCGGCCAAATTGAGAATAGATGCTAAGGATGGCTGTAAAATATTCACATGTCCCCAGCAAGCCATGTCCTTCACAAAGTCAATGGAGTGAGTAAGTTATTTTGTGGTACTCCCGTTACAGCTGAGTGGACCAACTTTTTAGTTTCTTTTTGTGCTGGTTCCGCCTAGCGGCTGGAGGTTGTTTAGTGAAGTAACACTCCTTCGGGACAGTTGTGTGGATGAATCTGCACATTCTTTGTGCTTATGATGCCTATTGTCTGGAGTTTGTTTTGTGGAGTATTTATTACAAGTCATTGGAGAGATTAAGTCATTTGTTGCACTCATGTAGCAGACAAATGGGCCGGCTCAATGAACTGGCTTTTTTTTTTTGTGTGCTGGTTCCGCCTAGAGGCTGGAGTTTGTTTGGTGGAGGAACACACCTCCGGGACAGTTATGTGGATGAATCTACACGTTATTTGTGTTTATCCCACCAATTGGCTGGAGGTTGTTTAATAGATTATATTTTGTTGTGTAATTCTGTCCCACAACATTTGTATAGAAACATCGGACTTGAGCAATCCGATGGCAAAGCTGTCAGGGGGGCTCTAGTAGGCATACATGGACTGTTTGAGTTTAGAGGGATGGATGCCAGTTGGCGCTGTTGTGTGTGGGGTTAATGCGCATGTTTTTCTTTTTTTCTGTTTGTTTGGTTTGGAGGGAAGTTTGGGGTTTGATTGTTGCACTAATGTTGGAATGTTATCTTTATAATTTGTATTTGACACACAATCTATTTTTTCTAATATGTCAAAACGTCAAATGTTAATATGAGTGGATTGTCTCTCTCCACTTCGAATGTGAATGGGTTGGGGCACCACATAAAAAGAAGGAAGGTTATTTCTCTTCTTAAGCGTAAGAAATATTATATTCTGTTTCTTCAAGAAACGCATCTTTCCCTGCAAGAAGCTGAAAAATTTGCGAAGAATGGGGTGGACATGCACTCGGTCTCAGACATTTGGCGCATTGTTCGCTTCCATCTGAGAGAGCCCCTCCATGGTTTTTTATTGAACAGGAATTTCTTGCCCCTATTTTGCCATTGCAAAGCCTTTCTATCAAACTAATCGGATAAGTGAAGTTACACCCCGTTATCTCGCATTTGTGCTCAGTATGGACAAAATTGTCCAGAGTGTTTTATTCAGACATTTATTTAAATATTGCCTGGAGCATATGGCTTAACCCAAATTTATGTATTAAAACGTTCCCTTTCTGCTGTTCAGAGTGGATTGTGAGGGAGGTTAATACGCTCGTGACCTATATGAGAGTGAAGTGTTAAGATCCTTTGAAAATTTGGTTCAACATTTTGGGATTCCCAGATCTCAGTTTAGGTATTTACAGCTGCGCCACTTGCTCTGTACTATTTTTGGGAGTAGCATACACCCCCCTAAAGCGACAGATCCTCAGGGATTGGTGATTACTGCTTTTGGAAAAGGTCATAAGGCATCAGTGTATTACTCCCTGCTAATTTAGAGTCTGTGGGGCGTAGCTTTAACTTCTATCAAGAGATTATGGGAGAAAGATTTACATTTGGTATTGGAGAAGGGATTGTGGGCTAGGATTCCTTAGGTAATTAAAAATTTTACTAATTTGGACCCCCTCTAGATTGTATAGGCTTGGTCTTAAAGACACACCCACCTGGACAAGAGACGTTCCATGAGCACTGATGGACACCATCAGCACTCTGACGCTTCACTGTGTGTGTATCACTCCGCTTGTGTTCCTGCCGTTTAAACTAAAGTGTAAGAGCAGTGCGTATGTGTTAAGAGCTTCTCTTTGTCTTTGATTATCTTTGTGTGTTATATGAGCCAGTTAGGTGACGTGAAGTGAATCTGCGTCAGCTGTTTACATACAACAGCTCTTCGTGATTGCTTGTATTACTACTACTAAAGCTAGGAAATAGCTTTAAACGGCTTTAAACTAACAACTTCAGCATTACGGCTCATCACAGCTGAGAGACTAATTAATTACACAATGGGTGCTGTTTAAAATGGCGGAGGACATTGCAGTTTCTATAGTTATCGACTCTTGCGCATCGGCTACTGCGAAATAGGGAGAAATACCTCTGCTTGGATGCTATTTTTACACTTTCAGAAATCTGACAGCATCTCTGCTTGGGAGTAGCATCTCTCTCTCTCTCTCTCTCTCTCTCTCGCTCTCTCTCTCTCTCTTTCTCTCTCTCTTTCTCTCCATTTCTCTCTTTCTCTCTGTCTCTCTCTTTCTCTCTCTCTCACACACACACATCCATCCTTGTTTATCCAATAACTTGTTCGAAACAGCAAAAGCTGTGATACTATTTCTGAAGTAAAATTTTTGAATTACTAACAAAGGCTTGGACGCATAATTTCTTTTGAAATATTTTTTTTCAAATAGTGATGGTGCTGTTTTTTACATCAGTAATGTCCTGACTATACTTTGTGATCAGTTGAATGCCGCTTTACTGAAATAAAGTACAATTTCCCTGTGAAATAGCAAAATCTGTACATTATTCCAAACTTTTGGCCAGTATATATATATATATATATATATATATATATATATATACAGTGAGGAAAATAAGTATTTGAACACCCTGCTATTTTGCAAGTTCTCCCACTTAGAAAACATGGAGGGGTCTAAAATTGTCATCGTAGGCGCATGTCCACTGTGAGAGACATAATCTAAAAAAAATCCAGAAATCACAATGTATGATTTTTTAACTATTTATTTGTATGATACAGCTGCAAATAAGTATTTGAACACCTGTCTATCAGCTAGAATTCTGACCCTCAAAGACCTGTTAGTCTGCCTTTAAAATGTCCACCTCCACTCCATTTATTATCCTAAATTAGATGCACCTATTTGAGGTCATTAGGTGCATAAAGACACCTGTCCACCCCATACAATCAGTAAGAATCCAACTACTAACATGACCAAGACCAAAGAGCTGTCCAAAGACACTAGAGACAAAATTGTACACCTCCACAAGGCTGGAAAGGGCTACGGGGAAATTGCCAAGCAGCTTGGTGAAAAAAGGTCCACTGTTGGAGCAATCATTAGAAAATGGAAGAAGCTAAACATGACTGTCAATCTCCCTCAGACTGGGGCTCCATGCAAGATCTCACCTCGTGTGGTCTCAATGATCCTAAGAAAGGTGAGAAATCAGCCCAGAACTACAGGGGAGGAGCTGGTCAATGACCTGAAAAGAGCTGGGACCACCGTTTCCAAGGTTACTGTTGGTAATACACTAAGACGTCATGGTTTGAAATCATGCATGGCACGGAAGGTTCCCCTGCTTAAACCAGCACATGTCAAGGCCCGTCTTAAGTTTGCCAATGACCATTTGGATGATCCAGAGGAGTCATGGGAGAAAGTCATGTGGTCAGATGAGACCAAAATAGAACTTTTTGGTCATAATTCCACTAACCGTGTTTGGAGGAAGAAGAATGATGAGTACCATCCCAAGAACACCATCCCTACTGTGAAGCATGGGGGTGGTAGCATCATGCTTTGGGGGTGTTTTTCTGCACATGGGACAGGGCTGACTGCACTGTATTAAGGAGAGGATGACCGGGGCCATGTATTGCGAGATTTTGGGGAACAACCTCCTTCCCTCAGTTAGAGCATTGAAGATGGGTCGAGGCTTTTCTTCCAACACGACAATGACCCGAAGCACACAGCCAGGATAACCAAGGAGTGGCTCTGTAAGAAGCATATCAAGGTTCTGGCGTGGCCTAGCCAGTCTCCAGACCTAAACCCAATAGAGAATCTTTGGAGGGAGCTCAAACTCCGTGTTTCTCAGCGACAGCCCAGAAACCTGACTGATCTAGAGAAGATCTGTGTGGAGGAGTGGGCCAAAATCCCTCCTGCAGTGTGTGCAAACCTGGTGAAAAACTACAGGAAACGTTTGACCTCTGTAATTGCAAACAAAGGCTACTGTACCAAATATTAACATTGATTTTCTCAGGTGTTCAAATACTTATTTGCAGCTGTATCATACAAATAAATAGTTAAAAAATCATACATTGTGATTTCTGGATTTTTTTTTAGATTATGTCTCTCACAGTGGACATGCACCTACGATGACAATTTCAGACCCCTCCATGATTTCTAAGTGGGAGAACTTGCAAAATAGCAGGGTGTTCAAATACTTATTTTCCTCACTGTATATATATATATATATATATATATATATATATATATATATATATATATATATATATATATATACGCATGAATGAAAAATAGGGCATTCAAGCCACTATGGAAAACTGTGATAATTCATGCAGAATATCCTTTTGAGGACCTTTGAGGTATGGCTGAATCTGTATCAGGACGTTGGGAATAAGATCAAATGCTGGTATGATCTAAAGCGTATTTTAATCCAGAGATGACAACTGGAATTTTTTTTTTTTTTTTTTTGGCTTGATTAAAACTTTGCTTCAAGTGTTCTGTGCAATACTTTAATGAGAAACACTCTAAAGCATTCCTGAAATTTTTTAGTTTTGAGATTCAACAATTTAATGTACACTCTCCACATTGTACTGCCTATTAGATCTCATTCAAGGAGAACGTATAACATGAAAAAGCAAAGCATTTTTTTTTTCACAGTCACTCAAGCATTTCAAACCTACCATGCAGACATAATTTAATTAACCATTATAATCCTTAGGTTATCACAAAATCATTGCAAAAAAGAAATTAAAGCCCCGCAGTTAGACACTGAACAGTTAAAAAAATTTGAGGAACAGAGTGGCAGACAGAGAGAATGAGACATCTGAGTGAATTTAAGGTTTAAAGTATTTGTGAATGACAAGTCTTCAAAGGGCAGCAATGAGTCAACAAATGTAACCTTTTGGATTAGTAGTGACACATCCTTTTTGTAAACAATCTAATCAGCACGTTTTTAAAGATAATTTTGTTTTCTGAATACCACTGATTGTTAAATTATGTATATAATTCAAATACTTTTGTTATGTTGTAGTGAAATAAGACTGCTTGAATATTTATGTAAGCATAGTCAAACACAAGTATGAACTAATCAGTCTGAAGCACACAGAATGCTAAGAGATTAAGCCTCTTGTTATTTTTCTCTGGTTCTCACACTCTCATCTCTCTTGCTTTCTCTCAGCAGGTAGTCTGGGCAATTTCTGTGACCAGCACACTTCTGAGCCGCTTCATATGCAAATGACAGCAGACTGATGAAGAATGCAGACATATGTATTTTTCCAGCACAAATAAATCATATAAGGAGTTGTTCATCGATCCGCTGACAGCCTCTGTGGCAAGGAAATTGTATTATTATACTGAGTATTATTTAATTATGCTCCAAGTGCTGTGCTGTGCACCAAAGAATTGGAGTGAGAATGTTAGTAGTTCACCCAGAAATGAACATTCTATCATAATTTACTCCCATTTGATCACAAAAGGTTTATTCTTAACAGAATGATTATGCTGCTATTTTCCGTACAAAGAAAGTGAATGAAGACCATGGCTGTCAAGCAGGTTTTCTTAGTGAATAACTAAGAAAAGATGTTTGTATATTGCTAGCCTGCTTAGCATTGCTTATTCTTGCTTATTCACATTTATTGTTTTATCCTTTGCCATTTTACCACGTGCTTCAGTTTTTTCTCCTTAGCTTCTGTTTCAACTGCGTGTATTTCACAGTGCGCACCCATTTCTCTCTCTTTTTTCTTTTCTTTTTTTCTGCTTTTCTACATCTCGTGTCTCGAATGCATACAAAATGCAGCTGCAAGAGTGCTGAATACAACCAAGAAATATGATCATATAAGCCCAATTTGATCATCATTACATTGGCTACCTGTTCAATTTCGTATTAATTTTTAAATTCTGTTAACTACATACAAAGCATTGAGTGGTCAAGCTGCACAGTAATTAAGTGACCTTCTGACACACTATATTGCATCAAGTTCATTACGATCGCAAAATTCTGGCTTGTTAATACTTCCAAGAATATAAAAATCCACAGAAGGAGGTATGTCCTTTTCATATTTGGCTCCTAATCTATGGAATAGTCTCCCTAACACTGTTCAAGATGCAGACACACTTCCTCCGTTTAAGTCTAGACTAAAGACTCATCTATTTAGCCAGGAATATACACCTAATTTGTCCATCAACTCTTTATTTAGGTCTGCCGGAACCAGAAACATCTATCATGATCTATAACTCTCCATAAAATTGAATGGCATCTACGGTAAAATTATTCTATTTGTCTCAACCTCGGGATTCATATCCTGATGTTGCCAGATCCAGCTCCGTTCCTGCTTGGTGTCGGACTTCACTGCTTCGTGTTGCTGAGTGATGTCGACAAACTACAGCCGATGCTAGCCAGACATTATTTCAGTCTTTTGACTTCAGAGTATGAACTAATGCCAACTCCAACTGTAAGACATTGGATACTTCATATGCCACTGCCTGAACTGCATTGGATTTAGGATGGACCCCACTGAACCTCACCGAAATGCCCTGCAGGTTGAACTGCGCTGCACCTCACTGATCTCTTGCCTGCATCACCTTTGTCTGTTGATGGACTACACTCTTGAAATGCAATACATAGACTATCATTTAGTTGCCAACAAAAGCCTTCATCAGCCAACTAACAAAGGACAATGCATATTTGTGAACTTCTGCAGTTAATATAGGATAGAGTTCAAAGAGATTAGTCATTAATCTTAAAGATCATGAAAATATATATATATATATATATATATATATATATATATATATATATATATATATATATATATATATATATATATATATATATATATATATTAACACATTTAATTTACAAATTTTAAACCATGACTTGCACAACACAAATAACTGATATTGGCATTATATTCATGATGTTAGCCAGAGATGAACTGGCCCCCACAGTTAGTCTGGTTCCTCCCAAGGTTATTTTTTCTCCATTAACCAACATCTTATGGAGTTTTGTGTTCCTTGCCACAGTCAACTTCAGCTTGCTTACAGGGGATATAAATACAATTGTTATTTAATTTTTATACACAATTTACAATTATATTTAATCAAACTACACAATGCATGATTTATTGTAAAGCTGCTTTGAAACAGTGAGTGTTGTGAAAAGCGCTATACAAATAAAAATTAATTTATATCGTGCTGGCTTTACAAGTCTTGGAATATAGTGCACTTTGAATATCTAACTACATAATGATACCTTTCAGATACTATTTGCCCTTTTTGGAGCATGACAGCCCCTGGTCCATGAAGAAAAGCAGCTCAAAAATGGTGCAAAATTCTCCTTTGGTTTTCCACAGAAGAAAGTAATGCAATTTAGAGTAACATGATGAGACAGGGATTTGGAATGACACAAACGTTACAGAATAATTTTTTTTAGGTGAGCCATTACTCAAAAGAGCTTCATAGGAAATATTAAAGAAATATCCGCAAAGATTTAGTGGGATAATTTAGCTAGGTCTAATTTGATTTTCAGAATAAATCTCCAGGTTCCAAATGTAATTAATTCATGCAAATAAAAAAATCTATACTTAATTAGTGTTAATATGGAGAAATGGAGGCAGGTGGGTCAATAATCTGGAGTAAATCTCTCCTCACTAATTTGGCAGCATGATGGATGAAAAGGACACCTCAATGTCGGAGGATTGTAGGGAGTATGAGGCGAAGAACAGAGAAAAAGAAAGATGAAGATAATAAAGAGAGAAAAAATATGAAAGAAAAAGAGAGAGGAGAATCTGTAGACACCGGCAATTATAACCACTCATTTTCATCTCTCTCACTCTTACGACTGAAAGTATTTCTGTCAGTGGGGTGAAATGTGAGGGAATTATTCTTAACCAGGGGTGGAGCTAGGGGGTAGCCAGTGGTGGCTGTGGCCACCATGGACCGAAGCCTGGCCACCCCATTCGCAATTGCCATTTTGGTCATTTTTATGTCTTGGGCACAATTGAGTTTTTTAGAGGTGGAACCGTCTCTGTACAACTACAACACACAGGAGACTTAACATGTGCACACACAAAGGTCGCTGCACCTCTCCGTCCCAGGTGTCACTATATCCACTCCCCTCCGTTTTTCTATCCATGCATCTCCACTTTCGACACCAACCATGTAGATATAAAGCTCTTACAGGAATATTCCAGGTTCAATACAAATTACGTTCATTCAACATTTGGGGCACAATGTTGATTACCACAAAAAAATATTTTGACTTGTCCCTCCTTTTCTTTTAAAAAAAAGCAAAAATCTGCATTCCAGTAAGGCACTTACAATGGAAGTGAATGGGGCCAATGCATAAACGTATACTCGTAATGCTCACTTTTTAAAAAGTATAGCCACAAGACATAAACAATATACGTGGATGTGATTTGAGTGTGATAAAATCACTTTTTAACCTTTTCTATGATTATTAAAACAATTTTAAAACAGAAGAATTAATATAAGTATTTTTATAAAACTGATAGCTTCACATTTCTGCCTTTAAACCCTCCAAAAATTGGCCCCATTCACTTCCATTGTAAGTGCCTCCCTGTAACCTTGATTTTTGCTTATTTTAACATTGAGCGACACCTCATACACAATTGTATTCTGGCTTCGCTATATGCAACACATCATTTAAATACATTTAAATTAATGATCTCAGTAAAGGGTTAAACTTTTGAGTCATGTGACAAAACAACATTTGTCTTTGGGAGAAACGCTAACAAAAATACATCTGATAAGAAGTTTTTACATTGAAACCTGTTTGAGTCAAAATACTTGTCTCTAGTTTCATCCAGTATGTATTCTTTTTTACATATGAGCAATTTATCGCAAAACACCATGCTGCTAAACACAGTGTACACTAATGTGTAATTAAGCACACCTTTTCTTTAGAAATCCTTTATTTACTGTGCAGTATCACACTGAGAATCAATGGGTTCATTTAAAAGCTGAAAAATGTTGCTTTTAGAAGCTTTATATAGAGTTAGGATGAAAATTAGATGGATTTTTGACCTGTTCTGAGACCAGTGCAGGATGACAGCACACTGGAGGTTAAGTCATTCACTAAATAGGGAGCAAGGGAGTATCCTATAGCTCTCTATGCAGCTAAGTGAATTCACTCTTAAAATCAAAACCAAAAGTTCAGTTTCAGGCTGCAGATGATGTTTGGACCACTGAACGTGTTTGGCAGACATGGGACAATGATAATCAGTACATAGATTCAGAATTTTGAGTGTATAATTTTATTTTAACATGGTTGGCAGTGATTGGATGATGCTGGCCTTTACTTTGAATCAGAATTAATTATGCTTGTTTCCAGGGTTGGGGAGTAACAGAACACATATTTAAAATACAAAATATAAGTAACTGTATTCCAGTACAGTTACAATTTAAATAATTGGTATTTAGAATAGTTACATTCAACAAGTATTTTGATTACTGAAGAGATTACTTTTCATTGTATTGCAATCTGTTTAATTTAATATTTAGTCCTTTCAGCTGGAAACATTTATACATATAAATCCAATTTGAACAGCGGTGAAACACTTTCTTATGATGTGTTACATTCAAACGAGCAGACAGAGAATTTAATTTGAAGTAAGTTTGGAGCAGAAGAAATATAAATAAACTTTGTGTTAATTGTTAGCTTTACGCTAAGCTAAAATACTATATCTAGCCATTTTACATGCATGTTTTTAGGCACGATCATATTTTTTTATCAAGAAAATTCATGTGGGATCATAATTAATTTTTTCTAGTAAGACCTTTGATATTAGGGCACAAATCATATTCTTGATAATAATTTTTGTATTGTTTTCCTGTAAAAATATATAAAAATCCTTAAAACAAGATCAATTAGATTTATCTTGTTTTAGAAACAACACTGCATAGGATATTTAGGTTTTTCAGAGAATGTATTTTTAACATGTGTATTTTGTCTTACTGTATTGGCAGAGTTTTATAATCAAAACAAGTGAAACAATCTACTAGTGCTGAAGAAGTAATCTTAAGTATTTAGAATATGTTACTCACCTTGAGTAATCTAAATACATTACAAATTACATTCTACAGCATGTATTCTGCAATCTGTAGTGGAATACATTTCAAAAGTAACCCTCCCAACCCTGTTTATTTATGATGTAATGTCTGTAACATCTCAAAAATATGAAAAACCCACACTCCTGGAAACAAACAATTTCATAAAAATTTACTTTCTATAGCTTGGTATTATTTACAATTTAGTCCAGCTGTCCACATGTTGCTATCAATTTGTGTGTGTGTGTGTGTGTGTGTGTGTGTGTGTGTGTGTGTGTGTGTGTGTGTGTGTGTGTTTATTAGATGCTACTAGTTACAAATCAAAAAAGGAAATGGAAAATGCCAACAGCAGTCATGCTCGTTTCTCAGGAGGTTAAAGAAAAGAATGAGTTGAGATTATTCTTTATGGTAATATTCAACATTACGCCACAAATGCTGTTGATTGACCTTAACTTGATTTGAACCCAGAATATTCCTTTATAGCTCTTAAAAACTTACAGTATTAGTAAATATTACAAAATATATTGATCCCAAAGTACAAAAACCTTATTATGATATTTATTCTATTATTAAAAAAAGACTTGGAAAAGAAATAGAAAATAATAATAATAATTTTACTAGTCTTTTTTATTTTTCAGTGTGGAAACGGCATCCAATTGGGAAAAGCAATGTTATGTAATGTACAGTAACTAGGCAGTGGTTAAATTTGATCTAGGTTTGACCATGTTGAGCGATTGATTCAAATGTATAAAAAAAAACATATTTCATAATTTCTTTATTCCACCTCATATGGGAAAATATTCACAAGAAATTACAATAAAACATGTTTTACAATGAAAAACACATTAGATAGGGGTCTTTACACAGTGTATTTTTTTTAATATTTGCAAATCACATAAGACAGCACAATACTGTACACATTTTGTTATAATATGTAGACACTGAATCTGATAACAAAACATTTGATAGCTTACATTGATTTTATCTGGTTTGTGACACGAAGACCTATTCTAAATAAATACTAGCAACATGCAATCTAATAACATAAAATCCATGCAGAATCAATCTATAAATAGCTGCCTCCAGAAAAAAAGAGACCAGAGTAGATTGCAACAGAATCCCATTGGTATACCTTTAATTACTGATAAGAGATCCGATTACCTCCTGTCCCTTCAGCCTTAACCAAAGCTGCAGAAAGAAGCTTAGCTGACATTAGATCTGTGCTTTCACCTTCCATCAATGCATTAAACAATCAGTGAACAAAGAGGGATTGAGAATGTGTAGATTACACATACTGGTAGGGCAGAAAGTAGAAATGGTTTGTCCTTAGTTGTCTTTCCCACAGATTAATCACCCTTTCTGAACTAACGAGTGCTGACAGTTGACAAACAAGTTTCACTCGGCTCAATAAATGCTTTAAAAGCAGAAACTGATTGGGAATAGTATTCTGGTTTCAACACTGGATTTAAAAATTATTTGCTACAGTTCTCCCTACAGTTCTATCAGAAAGACTTGCAGACGTGAATGAAATTTAAGATGACATTTATTTGATGAATATAAAACAGAGATGTGATGTCTCTCTTTGCCGTAAGCCCCATCTGGTGGTCCGAAGAAGTTGTACTCAGAACAGTCATATCCTGCCGGAGAGAGGAGGCAGGTGTGAAGAGCCTACCCCCGTGCAGGACGGGACTCAACTAGTGGTGGTGGGGTGGTGGAGGTTGCCGTGTTAGCACACTGAAACAGCAATGTGATAGATTGTGAGCAGACTTATAAAGCAATAGCTTACATGTGATTTGCAAGGAGTTACCAAGCTAATGGTACGATGATGTACAGCTGCTTGTCTTCCTGCTAAAACTATGCTGTGCTTACATTTCTGTTGATGGTACATCTTAAATGTAGAGTTTCTGCAAATCTTCGAGTCCTTGAGAGCCAAGCCTTGTCAACAGAGTACAGATTTAAACAGCAACTGCTGGTGCATGTGTGTCCTTGATATATTCATTCTTTAAATTATCTTGTTTTGGTTTTTTTACACATCTGGAAAATAGAAATAAAAACTGAACTCAGAACAGCAACACAGTAGATGGTGTGTGTTAACAAAGATGAGTTAAGAATGGAATCACATTTACCATAACGCATGTCAGTGTCTAATTTGACCACTGTTTTCCCCTGTACACAATTTGACTCTGTAGGTACAGTACAATACATACAGGACTTAACTGTCAGTACAATTTGACACCTCCTCAACACATCAGGCTGACCATTTAAGGTTGTGAGTTTCCATTTCCTTGTACAAATGCTAACCTTTGAACTCTGTTTTTTGCACTATGGGTCACCCAGAGACAACCATATCCGGTCTTTCCACCAGCCGAAGGGCCTCGTGCATGCCGGCGGCAGAGAGCCTACGATTAATATTACGGTAACGGCAGCTGAGCAGGCTTCGGTAGGTGGTGCGCAGGTCCCGGTTGAAGAAAGCGTAGATGAAGGGATTAATGAGTGAGTTTGCGTAGCCCAACCACAGCAGAGTTCTCTCCACCCATAATGGGACACAACTACACTCTGTCCCACAGATGAAGGGCCGGGCCAAAGACAGTAGGAAAAATGGCAACCAGCAGACAGTGAATGCTCCTACCACCACCCCAAGTGTGGCTGCCGCCTTCTGTTCCCGTTTGAATATGGAGATGTTCCTCCGATCCGAGCTCCTCCTGCCCTCTCCCCGAAGCATGCGAGGTAGTCGTGTGCACTCTTCCACTTCCCTCTGAAGCTTGATCGCCACGGATATGCAATCCACTCCCGCAGATATCTCCATCCCATTACTGTCCTCCCCTTCTGCCTCTACAGCACGAGGAAAGCCAGCAATGATGTGTTTGGCGGCACTGAGCTTGGCGGCATGGTATATGCGGTTATACATGACCAGCATGACAGTCATGGGGATGTAAAAAGCAACAGCTGTGGAGTAAATGGTGTAGCCAAAGTCCTGGCTGATCAGACACACACGGTCATCGTTCACATTCTGAGCCCAACCAAAGAGCGGTGGAAGGGTGATTGAAGCAGACAGCAGCCACACAGAGAGCACCATTTTGGCCATACACCAGCCATTCTGCCTCACTGGGTAGGTTAGGGGTCTGGTGATGCCCAGGTATCTGTAAGAAAAAAAATACACCTTTAATCTTTTCTTTGTTAAAGGGTTATAAAGTGGTTCATGAATAAAAAAGTATTTTATACATTTTAAATAATTTAAATGCATATATATTAACATTAATAAAAAATTACTGTTTTCATACAATATTTGTCAAACAGTGATCTTTTTTACTTGCATGTTATAAATGTACAATTAAAAATACACTTCATTCGTTATTTGTATTAATCAAAAAAATAAAAAGCATGAATTCATAATGATTTATCACAATACAGCAAAAATAGTTTATTATTGTGAGAATAAAAGGGATTATGTAATTTAGTCTGCTTTATGTTTATATCAATTACTGTAATGTCTTGATTCATTTGTGTTGTCACTTTCCTTGTCATGTTGATGTCAAAAGAATGGTGCTACTCAGAGTCGTACAATTACCTTAAGTCTTCTGTAAAACACTTTTTCTGTTTTTTATGTTCATTCGGAGCATATATAATAAAGCCTGATGACCATTAAACCATACTGAATCTTATGTACAAGTGCCAATGTGTCCACTTTACATTAAGATAAATTTTCATATGTTACAAATGTTTTATAAGTGTTATTAAGCATTTATAACATGTTACATAAAATGGCTCACTTTTTGGCATGTATTGCACTGAATTATTTATTTGTATTCATGTTGTTATAAACTTATAGAAGTCCATTTATAATGCATCTGTAAATGGCTTATTATTCATTAATAAACCCCTTTAGAAAACCCTTAACTAAGGGAACATTAAAGTAAAGAGTTACCCATTCTCCTGCTGTTTAGATTATTTCTGATCAAATGGGATGTCAGCATTTCAAGACAAGTCATTTAAAACGACACTAAACCACAAAAGGCTTAAACAGTTCAGTAAAACTGAGAGGCTCTGTGCATTTAATATCACAGTAACCAGTTATACTGAAGAATAATCAGCCTACAGTTTGAGTAAGAAAACTTCACTCACCGGTCAATACTAATTACGCAAAGTGTCATTATAGACGCGGTGCAGCACATAACGTCCATGGCTATGAACACATTACAGAAGAACTTGCCAAAAATCCACCGGCCACCGATCAGGTCCGTGATGCTGACGAACGGCATCACCGCTAGCGCAACGGAGAGGTCCGCGAGCGCGAGGGACACGATGAGATAGTTGGAAGGCTGCCGTAGCTTTTTCACGAAACACACGGAGATGACGACCAGCAGATTCCCGCAGATGGTGATGAGAGTGAGCATAGTCAGCACCCCACCGATCAGCACTTTCTCCACTTCTCCGTAACTGAGGATTTGCTCCGCGCAACGCGTGCCGTTCGCCATCTCCATCATCTCCAAAAGGATCGGAGAGCTCGAAGGCTTCATTTCTAAGGGACCAGAGTCCACGGCCACTGCCACCTCTCCAGACTCGTGCGCAATTCTCAATAACCGGGGCAAAAGGATCTCAGAGATCATCATGCCGTTGGAGGTCTCGACACTTGCAGAAGCGCGCTCCTCTGCCATCAGGGACTTCATTGTTTCTCCGTGGCTTTGCGCGACACCGGTTTCGTTGGTTTCGCCCACCACCATGTCGTGTGCCTTTTATCCATTAACTTTTCAGAGTGCCTGATGATGACATGAGATCACAGTTGCGCGCTCGATGAGTGATTCGCACCCGATTATCGCACGATCACTGACGCACGGCTATTTTTTTTCTATTTTTAGGGGAGATCATTCACACATTATTCTCTCATTCGAAGTTCTGACAAACAACTTGGCAAGAAAGAGAGAAGTTTATCTTATCGTTTTTAAGCGTGAACGTGTGGAGCCAGCTCTCTAGTAAAGTGATGTCACAATATTTTACCCCTCACAACGCAAATAATCATTTGGAAGAGAACAAAAAATTATCCTGAAGGAAGCCAGTTTATCAGCGAGACAAATTTGTATAACGGATAGGCTATTTGTACCATAGATATAATTAAATAGCACCTGCCACACAGCGCGGCTTTTTGCACTCAAATAGTAAGATGGAAACAGAGAAATTGAAGAAAAGCTGCGCCTGCGTCGATGTACTGGCGTGAGGTGTATAACGATGTTTCTTTTTTCCTTTTTTTGTGAAGACAACTAGGATCGATTCTGCCTTTTGTCCCACATTTTTTCTGCATCCTGTGTCCTGTCTCCACTCTTAATATTTCCTTTAAAACTATTATAATACATTGAATTCATATAAAGGTTGATTTCCTCATGGTGAAAAAATACAAATTTAACAAACAGGATTATTCAATGCAAGTATATAATGTAAGGCATATACCCAGAAATCCATATCACCACCAACAATAACAGAATGAAATGCACATGAATATAACTATACCACAATGTAAAGAATACAAATATCATTTTCTTTACTCATTTTAAAGAATACTTAAAGGGCATTTATTTTATTTTGTATTTTGTTATCTAGCTAAATTAGACACCAATTTATATTTATGTGTTTATGATTAGTAGAGAAATATGACCAAAGGAAATCACTTTTCAGTTATTTGAACTTTCAGATAATTCTGTCTCCAACCATATCACAAAGAACATGATTCCATATGAACCAAACAGAATCAATGAATTTCAAAAACTACTTTCTTTCGTTTTCATGTGCACTGCATATTCTGTATAGAGGTGGACGCACTCGTCCACTTTATTTTGAAACAAACTTCACTATTGCCTCCTTGTGGTACAAGACAACAACTGCTTCTACTGCAAATAATAATACAAATAAATATTGGTTGTTTGTTTGGTTTTTCCAGTGTTAGTTGTGGCCGACATTTAATAAATGAAGAAAATTATTATTTTATAAAAGTCAATGGAATACACCAAGTGGACTCAGTCATAAAATGAATTTGCCTACAGCCGACTTCAAAAGAAGGTACTATTTCATAGTTAATGCCTCAAAATATTAGCTTTTAAAAAAAGATTCCTTAAAGCAGAGTAAGAAATTAACAGGGGCTCTGGACAAAATACCAAATATTGCACTTGCAATTAATTACTATTTTTTACTTGTAACAAGGGCATACAATTTAGTTACATTCTATTCTAGTTGGGTCATATACAATTCGGTGACATTTCGGCTTTGAAACTTTTGAAAAATAAAGCATATTACAAGTATCTTTAAGTTTTATCATTAAAGGGACATGTTAAATATGTTATTAGTCATTCTGGCCAAGCAAGCTACATTGTCTATAACTGATATCTAGAAAACATATTTGTAAATGTATAGAAAATAATAGAATTAAATATATTTTTATGTTTTATTTTTCATATATCAAAGAGAAAATGCAACAAATCAGGACAAATTTAGAACAGGATTCCCTACTTTCACACTGAAATTTAAAAAAAAACATACAGCTATACATAATATATATATATAAGCTACACATTCATATTTTTTCAGGCACTTATGAGGCTAAATAGATGCACAGCATGCATCATTTCATTGCACCCAAATGACAGTTATCTTACTGTTCATGTATTGTACTTGCTATAATTTACTTCCATGTTGTTGTTTTTTCATCAAATAGCAATGTCAAATGTAAATCAAATCAATCACTGAAACAACAGTGCCATCTTGAGTAAGAAATAACATGTATAATATGTATTGTATGTGCACACGTACAGTATAGCATACTGATACATCGCCATTGTTGATAATAAATTGTTGCACTGAAAATTAACACGTTTTAGTAAGTATTGTATGAATACAGTACTCGTTTGTCTTGTAATACACAAATAAATATCTATTCTGTGATAGTAAACTCAGATATGAAATAATCCAAAATATATATCATTTATGGAAGTGCAAAATAAATACAAAATAATTTGTATTAGGGTCTCTAATGACCCTATACACGTTTGGTACTTAAACTTGGTACTTAATTATGTTTGTGTGTGTGTGTGTGTGTGTGTGTGTGTGTGTGTGTGTGTGTGTGTGTGTGTGTGTGTGTGTGCGCACGCGCGAGTGCGAGCGCGTGCGTGTTACACTATTCATAAGACAGAGATTGGGGAATAATAAAGAGGTGTGGGCACAACTCATAATGGATGAGGTCTTGGGTCACTAAAGACCCGAGGTATGCGTTTAAGGGTTAAATGAGGTGTTTGACTAAAAACGTTGAAACACTATGTTTTATAGAAATAAATATGTCCCAATAAAGGTAGTACACGCAGGGAGGCAAATACTGACCTTTACTAAAAAGTTGTATGATTCGCCTCAAGGAAACACTTGACACAGGTTACAAAACGAGTTGTGTAAGTCCCCTTCTTCTTCCCATAGAGGGCAGTCTATACGAATTCACGTGCGCTTCTATCACTTGTGCTAGAAATCATCATGGCTGCTGTGGCACTCGTACAGGGCGCGAGCAGGGGTTTAGGTTTCGAGTTCTGCCGATATATGCTTTTAAATAAACCTCTAGCCGCTGTAATAGCAACATGCAGAAACCCGGACGGCGCACAACATTTGGCTGCCCTGGCGGCACAGCACCCGGGACGCATTACTGTAATGAAACTGGATGTAAACAGGGAAGATGACATAAAGAGAGCAGCTGAAAGTGTTAAATGTGCCTTTGGGAAAGTGGATTTGATCGTTAATTCTTCAGCTATGCTTCATCCGTCCGGTAAAGGAGAAACGAGTTTAAGAGACGTGTCCGCTCAGGTGAACTTGACAGCAGAGAGGGAGTTGGATTGTTGACATGAAATGTCTAAAAGTCACAATGTCCTAAAAGTCACAATGTCCTACAGGGTGACATGCAGTACTTCATCTAACCCCATTTTAAACATGTTCTGGTAACACTTTAATATAAGGTTACATTTGTTGACATGAGTTAACAATATTAGTTGACTTGAACTAACAATCAACAATATTGTACAGCATTAATTCATCTTAGTTAATGCTCATTTCAACATATACTAATACATTTTTTTAAATCAAAAGTTGTGTTTGTTGACATTAGTTATTGCACTGAACTAACAATAAACAGTTGTATTTTTATTAACTAACATTAACAAAGATTAATAAATGCTGTTAACAATAGATTGTTAATTGTATGTCCATGATACCTCATGCATTAACTAAATGTTAAAATACAATTCATTTTCAACAAATGTAACATGTGTAAATATTTGTATGAACTTAAAAAGAGTCAACAACTAAGACTTCAACAACTGAACAAGTTTCACAGACATGTGACTAAGAAATGGAAAAATGTGTCCCTGAATAACTATAGTTAACAAATGCAACCTTATTGTATTGTATTGCCCATTTCTCTTTCTGCACTTTTTGCCTTCCTGATTGCCTTTTGCGTCTTCCCTTGACAGGGAATCATCTCCACTTTGACCACTAATACTGTGGGTCCTCTGGTGATGGCCAAGTATTTTGCCCCTCTCCTGCAGAAGGGGACAGGTGCTTTTGGCCAGCAGCCCCCAGAGAAAGCCAAGCAGCACAGTGGCATCATTGTGAACATGACCGCTAGAGTGGGATCAATAGGAGACAATGGTTTGTATCCCTATGTCAGGTCTAGCAAGTTTTTCCATGTAGAAAAAGAGGTTGTTATTGTTTTTTGTATAGGAAAGGAATGTTACAAAGGCTTCAGGTGCTATACAATAACCAATCAATATCTTGATTAATGAATTACTTCGCAAACAAAAAGCTGATGAGCTCATGTGGAAATGGTTGCCTGTACTAACTAGTACAGTTAGGTCTAGAAGGTTATTCTGCATTTCCTATAAAATGGCCAAGTCCAAGCGAGTACAACCTCATTTGAACGTACAGTAGAAAGAGTTGTCGTCCACCACTTATGGATGTTTTCTGTCTTATCAACTCAAAGCTTACATGTTTGTTGCTTTTTATTGCTATCTTCAGCTCTTGGAGGCTGGTACAGCTATAGGATGTCTAAGGCTGCTTTAAATATGGCGACCAGAAATCTTTCCATCGAACTAGGCCGAGGACAGACGAAAATAGTGTGTGTATCCCTGCATCCTGGAACTGTGAATACGGATTTGTCTCTGCCCTACCACCGAAATGTACACAAGGACAAGCTGTTCAGCACCGAGTATTCTGTTCAATGCCTTATGAACATAATAGACAACTTAAATACAGATAAAACAGGGAAAGCCTATGCATGGGACAGCACTGAAATAGCCTGGTAAACAATCTTATCAAAAACAACGGTTTTTCTGTGTCTACCTCAATTTAAAAATAGGCTGGATGAGAATGGAGGTGATGGTGAGTTAATGTAAATCTAGTACAGGAAGTGGACATTTACATATAAAGGTCTAACAGGAAAGACTAGATTTAAAACAAATAATGCTGGTTGATAAACTTGTAGACTCTTTTTTTTTTTTTTTGCTAGAAAAATGACGTCGAATGCTAGAAACATGACGTCGAAATCTTAAGAGACATACAGTACACACACATTCCAGAAAGACTTGCTGATGTCACTGTCCTTTTTTGTTTGTTTTTTCTCTTCACATTTTGACCGTTACAATAGTACAGTTTATCTGCTGTGCCCAAAACAATGTCTCACATCAGATTAGAAATGCCTACCATAAATTTCAGTTTGCAAGTTGTCATCAGAATTCACTTGTACTTTCGTGTTTCTTAAAAACAGTATTCATTTTTAGTGAAATTGACAAATCTGTATACATAACAGATGTTTAATAAATGAATTATTAAAACATTTTCAATATTGTCTCTAGTTTTTTGACTTGTTACAATAAATGAAATAACCTTAAGGAATGAATTGTGTTCAGTTAATTATTTAAATAAATTGCATTATTTGATTGGATCCAAGATTGTCTAAAGAAATCTAGACAAGAAACTTAGAAATCTAACTTGATCAGCCCTTAGTTTTGTATTGCTATATATATATATATATATATATATATATATATATATATATATATATATATATATACACACACAGTATTATTTTTGTTATTATTTTTCAGCTGTCATCTGGCCTCACTACATTATGGCAAAGAGGTCCAGCTCTCTTTGATCTTGCCAAGTAATGGCTTAGGTCAGTGATGTCACTGATGGCCCTTGTCAGTCTTGTAGTTATTTTAGCATGTGTCTATTTTTGCCTAACCATGAAAAGTACCTCCCACAGTACTTTCCAGAAATATGAACAGTTAGTAAAATGGCATTTGTTGAAGCAATTATTCTTTAACACTTCTTAAAATTGTCAGACATACTGTCCTGAAGTGAACTAAATGTTTCGGGACTAAAATTAGCTGTTTTTGCCTATGCTTAAAATGGTATTTACTTGCAAGTTGTCTCTGGCACATGAATATCTTCCCCAATATGGTGGCCTAGCCAAATGGCAGCAATCACATGGTAAAAAATGAATACATTTGAGCTTAGTTAAAAAAAAAAAAAAGATTCCATTAATAAAACATTAAAGCCTTAGTAGAGCTAAAAGTAGAACTGCTATAAACACTAATACTTATTGGGTATACTTTGTAATCACTATCTAATCTAACCTTATTTTATGTAACCCCAGTTTTTAATTATTATGATTCCTGTAATACAAAAACAACTGGATGAAAATAACAGTAATGGTTGGGTACAATGGGGCTAAAGGCACATTTGAGATTATTTTCTCCCAAAACACCAAATAGCAACAAAATATACTAAGTAATTTCTTAACACCTGTTTGTCACTATACACTGCAAAATATTGATCCATAAGATTATTGTGTGCAATGTCTAATGTTTAATTGAGAAAATTTTTTATCTAATATTTGATATTTTTTTATGTAAGCAAAGTTATGTAGTTAATGAAAATCACTGACATTTTCACATTTATTTGAAGACAAAATACTTATTTGTCATATTCAGTTTTGTTCAAGGTGATTAAATCGAGTTTTTTTTTTTAAATAATTTTCCAATAAGTGAAATGGTAAGAAAAGCCCCGAGCTAAAGGCCCTTATAAAATGCATTGATTTATAGGGGTAAATGTGTGGGCTCCCTCGCCACCTTTAAAAAATATTATAATCAAAACAACCTTTTATTATTATTTATTTTCAAACAAATAAATTTTCAATCAAAAGAAATACACTGTGTGTAATAAATAATAACAATAATAAATAAATAATAATTTATAATAAATAACTATTTCCAGCTTTTGAAAATGTACTAGTTATATATATATTTGCATTTGGCTTAGTTTAGCATGAAGGTGCAAATAAAACACTCTAATCATATGTTTCCACATTATTTGTGAAACTACACCAGAGAGATTTAGAAGTAATTGGTTTTTAACTATTGTTACATTCCAGGCCCAGTTCCAGATCAAAATCACTGAGGGTGCTTCTGAAAGTAGTGGGGGTGCTCTGTATAAAGTGGATATGTATCATAATTGCACATTTTTAATAAATTCAATCATTTTTAAATGCTACTTAACATAAATAACGTTTTTTTGTTTGTTTTTAAATGTACAAAACATTTATTGCGTCGGGAAGTTTTTTCCCCATGATCTGTTGCTGAAAATGACAACAGATGTATGCACCTACAGATAAGAACATACTGAAATCGTACACGTTTATACGTTTTGACGCTTGAAGGATTTTTGTGTGTTTGCTGGTTTTCAAGAAAATCTGCTTGCCAATTTACAGTATTAGTCTTTCTAATATTAGACATATTCAATTGAGCAGGGGTGTGTGATTACTTTGGTACAGGCTCCACATCAACCGTTAGGTAGAACATGGAAGAGAGAAGATAAAAAGTTCAGCATAGTTTTATCTTTTAAGCCCACACGTGCACTCAATGAAGGATGCTCAATTGTCTGAAGTGTATACAGACTGATGAGACCATTCTGCGATTGCTTGAAGTTTTGCTGCTATACTTTCTGTCATGTGTTAGTAAAACTGAATAAAGGCTGAATAAAATTATGAATTGATTATTTTTACCACACTTCAATGCAGTGGTATTTTTGTATTCAGTTTAACACTCTATCAGGAGTCTGGTTTAAAGGTAAAATCAATTATTCGGGAAAGAGATTCTAAAAGCTTATATTAATGTTGGCTGCAAAGTGGACCCGTTTACTTGTTTTATTCTCAGAACATTATCAACCTGTTTACATGCTCATGGGTCATGATGTGGGTCTTGTCAATGTTTGGCACCCCAACATCACTGAATAAAACATGCTGCATGACAACTGACAAATGATTACTGCCAGAGAAACATTCACAAACAGGTGTGAGGAGCATTGTACAAATAACACAAAGAATAAATATATTCCTCTCTCACTTGGTTTTACTCACGTGTCTCCTCTGTGCACTATTGACTGCTAAGTTGTTGTTTGTTTTTTGCGGAGAGAAAGCGCGCGCACTCGCATGCATGGTTGCCAGACTGCATAAATTAAGTATGACATAAGGCGATATATTTCCTTACCACCCTCAAGCACCCCTGTAGAACCGGGACTGAATCGTCTGATATTTTAAATGTAATCTTGATAGTTTTCATTAATTTGAGCTGAAATAACATGATGAAATTATTAGACACATTGTCCTTTTTCAACCCTCTAACTGAAACCTAACTAAACCGAAACTCCCCTTTGACCTCATTCACCCCACACACACTGAAAGAAACCGATTCTAATTTAAATAGTTGCTCATGAGACTATTCAACTAATTTCCAACAGACAGACAGACAGACAGACAGACATATAGATAGATAGATAGATAGATAGATAGATAGATAGATAGATAGATAGATAGATAGATAGATAGATAGATAAGATAAGATAGATAGATAGATAGATAGATAGATAGATAGATAGATAGATAGATAGATAGATAGATTCCATCTGAAGAAGAGAGGTGTGATCACAAATCAACAACACTGATGACGCATGGAACATGCCGTACAACATAATCCCACAGAAAAATGGAAGATATTTAAAGACTTTTCAAATTGCTGTGTGGACATCCTCGTTTTGTACTTTGCTCTTTGAACAGTGATAATATTAGAGGATGGTTATGTGTGTGCGCATATGCGCGTGCATGACGCAATGCTCTGCTCGCGCCGAGCTGTAAAACTGGATCGTGGAGCCATTCCGGGTGACGTCATGAGACGGGTGTTTGACGGGATGGCTGCGGCAGCGCCGGGACTACGGACTGGAAATATGACCGACAATGACCTCGACCGCGGCGTGTATTAGAGTTTCACTCTTCTCGCTTCGGATTGGACACATGTAAACAAACGGTTTCATTATTGTTGTTAATTATTGTTGCTTTAAGGTTAAGCCAGTGCGTTCGGTGTAGGTCATTAGCCACGAGCCTGCGAGACACCCAGCGCGTCTGTTTATGGTTTAAGGTTCGTGCATTAAAGTATGGATAAGGCCAAATCAATGATGGACCAGAAAGGATCGAGTCCGTGTTACACAAACGGTGTGCACAAGCAGATCCGACGGCAGCTGAGCAACGGGAGCTGTGGCCCGTTCAGTCCGACGGAGGGTAATTACCACCACCATCAGCAGCAGCACGACCCTCAAACCAACGGATCCCCGGCGAAAAGGTGTCGGCTGTGGAGGCGAGTGGAGTCGGCGAGGAAAAACAGAACGCGTAAGTGTACCTCAGATAAGATCTGCCCATTTCTTTTGCACAGTTTCTGACAGTTAAGTTACACACATACTTCCTGGTACGGAGATTTTCAAGTCAATATTTAACAAATTATAGGCGATTTTCCCTAACCACATCCAAAATGTTAGCCAGGATTCAGTCAATGTAATGGCATAACAGGTAAATTATCATTCGTTTTAACAGTACCTGTCAATGAATGCGACCATTAGTGTATAAACACCTGAATTTATTATCAGGTGACTTCTGTTAACCTCAAAAGCGTCATTATTTTTGGGCCATGTTTGACACGTACTCCTTATCAAAGAAGCGATAGAAAAGACGGGTGTATTTTGTTTTGATGAAACCTTTGAGATTGTCCTTCTCGCTCTCTGATTGGTCGGCGCGGTGTCAGGAGGTGTTCTGAAATCGCTCCTGATGGGAAGGCTCGGCGCGTTTCGGCCAATCAGCTCTCGACTTTTGTCTTCGCGTGGCCGCGTTAAAGGGGCAGACGGGAACGCCCCCACACTCCAATATGCAGAATATCCCCACATTTCTGCACTTTTGTAAAACGACGCCAAGAGTTAAACTTAGATAGCGTTGTTTTAATGCCTCAAACTGAACGATTAATTGCTCTGCTTGTGGTCAACCACTGTTTGGGTTATTTGTTTGCACCTGAGTTTATAGGCGACCAGCAGAATGAAACTGAAGTGTGTAAGGAAGCCAGGTAAGACATCACCTCATCCTGGAGGAATAATTTCCTGTTGCCTTGGAGCTGCTCTGTCAATTCTAGGAAAAGTTCAACTTTCTGGTGATTGTGAGGCAATGTAAATGTGATATTAATATCAGCGACAATGTTGTTAAAAAATGTTACTTTATGTGTCAGTTTTAGTTTATGTTGGCACAGGAACAGCAACAAAAAAACGAATGTTTAATGAAGTGCTTATAGTATGCTAAGATTTCTGCTGGTCCTTAGTTGTGACTGTCGACATGTCAGGCCAGCTTGTCCACATTCCACAGCTCTAGCCATATTTTGTGTGTGGTGTCAACAAACGTGTTACTATTGTTTCATTTTCTTTGTTCTTTTTTAAATATAGAACTTGGTCCAAGTGTTGTCAAAAATATGCAGGTTTAAACCGCATTCTTGCATTGCTTCTTTGAGTAAAGTGAATCTGTCAACATAAAAGGGTCATTGTCAAATACAGTTGTCATGGGTAATAAAAAGGGGGAAATCTTTTAAAAATCTAGTTTAAAGCACATGTGTCAATTTGGTTTCATAAATTTTTTGAAGAACATTTATTTGCTACTAATAAATGTTGATGTAATGACTGTCAGGTGGTGTTATTATGATCAGGCAAAAGGTATTCAAACACTTTCCTTGCACTTTGAATACATGAGAGTGTACACAACTCAAAATAGTTTTCAAATGTATTTTTCAGGATAAAAATGTATGTTTACAAAATAGCAACCTACATGTTGGTAACACCAAATTACTTTGATTTTGGTGGGCACATTTGTTGCTAATATTGACAATATTTTAAAACAAAATAGTTTCTCTGCCTATTTGTTTTTTAAAGAAATAATAATAAAAGGGTTATGCTGCACTACTCATGCCAGGATTCCTTTTTTTTTTTCTCCAAGAATTTAATCTTTTAATGAGACTTAAATGTTTTACTGTTAATGGTTTGACTTGTTTTACTTTAAAGGGTTAGTTCTCCCAAAAATGAAAATTCTCTCATCGTTACTCACCCTCAAGCCATCCCAGATGTGTATGAGTTTCTTTCTTCTGAACACAAACAAAGATTTTTAGAAGAATATCTCAGCTCTGTAAGGCCATACAATGCAAGTGGATGGTGACCAGAGCTCCAAAAGCTATAAAAAATAGATAAAGTCAGCATAAAAGTAATCCATAAGAGTCCAGTGGTTTAATCAATGTTTTCTGAAGCGATCCAGTTAGTTTTGTGTGAGAACAGACCAAAATGTAACTTATTTTTTGCAGTACGTCTTGACATTGCAGTCTCTAGGCACTATCATGATTCCAAGATACACTTCCTAACGCTTTACGCGTGAGCAGAGCGCTAGATGGCGCTATAGGAAGAGTAATCGAACTTGAAATCATGATCACCAAGGAGACTGATCTCAAGATGTACAGTGAATAAGGAGGTATTTTTTTCAGCTGTTCTCACCCAAAACCAACTGGATCAGATGACATGGATTAAACCAGGTGCATAGCTAGACCCTGCCTGATAGGGCTGAAGCCTCGGAACTTTTGTTAAAATCCCTGAATGTTTTTTGTGATGGAAAAAAAAAAGAAAAATGTAAGGCTTAGCCTAATCTTCATTACATCAGGGTACAAAAGCAACAAGGCAGGCTGCAATTCTTGCTTCAAATGTAAATTAATTCTGACTTGCATTAATTGACAGTATGCATTTTGATTTTTGTATCTGCTGTTCGTGCTCAAGTTCATCAGACCCGAACGCCTCGAGTGGCTGGGAGCCTTATTTCTAAATTTATAATCTATAAACCTCATTTCCAATCTTTTTTTTTCTTTTTCAATCCATACACCAAGTAGATTTTAATGCATGCACCAGTGACAACTTGTTCGGAGCATCCCTTCTCGCTCCCTATAACGGAAATCAGCTAGCGCCTTTAACTGTTACATAATCAAATTAGCACTCAACAGCGAACCAACCAGAATTATTCAGTATTAATAAGGATAATAACAAGGATTATTTGTATGCTGTGCGATTGTTATGCCAATAGATCGGAATCTTAAAAAAACTAAGCAACTACTTGTTAAAGCGTTTTAACTAGTTAAGAAAAAGTGTCCATGCTAACTTAGTACGTTTTGGCGTACTGTTGCAAAAGGTTCCAGAGAACCTTTCTGCATTTATTTGGTTCCGACTGGGCGAAAGGATTAGGACTAGTTCAAATAGCTGCTGAAAGTGGATTGGTCAATAATGGCCATGTTTTTCAAGATATGCGACTGTCCTCATAGACCTTGATGGAACCTTGGACAAAGATACAAACTGCATGCAAAATTTCAAGTTGTTCAGACCAATGGTTCCATAGAGCCATTTCTAGATTAAAAAAAATAAATAAAAAAATGTCACCCATTTTCTCCCCAATTTGGAATGTCCAATTCCCAATGTGCTCTAAGTCCTCGCGGTGGTGTATTGACTCACCTCAATCTTCTCATCGCGTGGCTTGTTGAACGTTTTACAGCAGAGACATAACACATGTGGAGGCTTCATGCTATTCTCCCTGCATCCATGTACAACACACCACGGGCCCCACTGAGAGCGAGAACCACATTATAGCGACCACGAGGAGGTTACCCCATGTGACTCTAGCCTCCCTAGCAACCGTGCCAATTTGGTTGCTTAGGAGACATGGCTAGAGTCACTCAACATGCCCTGGATTCAAACTCGTGACTCAGCGTCTTTACTCACTGAGCTACCCAGGCCCCCATTTCTAGATTTGTAATTATTATAGCACCACCAATAGGTAGAGACGTGCAATTGTATTGTGTATCCTCAAGATTACCCCCAATTTGATGATATCTCATTCCATTCAAAAGTTATAACCATTTAAATAAAAGTGGCCATTCCCCCTTTGTACTTTTTTTCCATACCGTTGTGACGATAAATCAGAAGTTAAAACTTTTTTGGATAATTATTGATTTTGGGACTCCAGAGAATCACTCTTCACTGGTTTGGTTCCGAACGGGTGAATGGCCTAGGACAAGTTAGAAAAGTAGGTTTTTTAAAGAATCTCAAATATTTAATGAACGATTTGATTCACACCAATGGTTCTTGAGGCAAAGTTGTTCAGAATGAGGAGGTCTATTATATGGTATTAATAATGTGTGTCTGTTTTAAACATAGTGGTATATACATCCATTTACAGGCATGAAAAATGTGATAGCGCCTCCCGGTGGCCAATTGTTTTCAAATTTTGCACAGACCTCTTGAGCCAAGAGACAAATAGGCCTATGTTTGGAACTATGTTTCATTCCAAAATGTCTTTTTTCACTCTATCTAATAGATACTGAAATTTGATTGGTCAATGTTTTTAAAGATATGAGACTGTCCTCATATAGTTTGATTGCACCTTGGACAAAGACACTGCATGCAAAATTTCAAGTTGATCAGACCAACGGTTCCATAGTTAGAGCAATTTTTAGATTTGTAATTATTATAGCACCATCAAGAGGTAGATTTGTACGTGTGTGTCCTCAGCAAGGCCGTGCACAGACATTTTGGGGGGCAGGGGCTCAAGTGGAATAAAAAGGCACTTCTCATAATTATTTATTTAAAAACTAATTTAAACAACACGTTAATATATATATATATATATATATATATATATATATATATATATATATATATATATATATATATATATATATACACTCACCTAAAGGATTATTAGGAACACCGGTTCAATTTCTCATTAATGCAATTATCTAATTAACCAATCACATGGCAGTTGCTTCAATGCATTTAGGGGTGTGGTCCTGGTCAAGACAATCTCCTGAACTCCAAACTGAATGGGAAAGGCAATTTTGAGCGTGGCATGGTTGTTGGTGCCAGACAGGCCAGTCTGAGTATTTCACAATCTGCTCAGTTACTGGGATTTTCACGCACAACCATTTCTAGGGTTTACATAGAATGGTGTGAAAAGGGAAAAACATCCAGTATGCGGCAGTCCTGTGGGCGAAAATGCCTTGTTGATGCTAGAGGTCAGAGGAGAATGGGATGACTGATTCAAGCTGATAGAAGAGCAACTTTGCCTGAAATAACCACTTGTTACAACCGAGGTATGCAGCAAAGCATTTGTGAAGCCACAACACGCACAACCTTGAGGCGGATGGGCTACAACAGCAGAAGACCCCACCGGGTACCACTCATCTCCACTACAAATAGGAAAAAGAGGCTACAATTTGCAAGAGCTCACCAAAATTGGACAGTTGAAGACTGGAAAAATGTTGCCTGGTCTGATGAGTCTCGATTTCTGTTGAGACATTCAGATGGTAGAGTCAGAATTTGGTGTAAACAGAATGAGAACATGGATCCATCATGCCTTGTTACCACTGTGCAGGCTGGTGGTGGTGGTGTAATGGTGTGGGGGATGTTTTCTTGGCACACTTTAGGCCCCTTAGTGCCAATTGGGCATCGTTTAAATGCCACGGCCTACCTGAGCATTGTTTCTGACCATGTCCATCCCTTTATGGCCACCATGTACCCATCCTCTGATGGCCACTTCCAGCAGGATAATGCACCATGTCACAAAGCTCGAATCATTTCAAATTGGTTTCTTGAACATGACAATGAGTTCACTGTACTAAAATGGCCCCCACAGTCACCAGATCTCAACCCAATAGAGCATCTTTGGGATGTGGTGGAACGGGAGCTTCGTGCCCTGGATGTGCATCCCACAAATCTCCATCAACTGCAAGATGCTATCCTATCAATATGGGCCAACATTTCTAAAGAATGCTTTCAGCACCTTGTTGAATCAATGCCACGTAGAATTAAGGCAGTTCTGAAGGCTGAAAGGGGGTCAAACACAGTATTAGTATGGTGTTCCTAATAAAACTTTAGGTGAGTGTGTGTATATATATATATATATATATATATATATATATATATATACAGGTGAAACTCGAAAAATTAGAATATAGTGCAAAAGTTCATTAATTTCAGTAATTCAACTTAAAAGGTGAAACTAATATATTATATAGACTCATTACAAGCAAAGTAAGATATTTCAAGCCTTTATTAGATATAATTTTGATGATTATGGCTTACAGCTTATGAAAACCCCAAATTCAGAATCTCAGAAAATTAGAATATTACATGAAAACAATAAATAAAAGGATTTTAAATACAGAAATGTCGGCCCTCTGAAAAGTATAATCATGCATATGTACTCAGTACTTGGTTTGGGCCCCTTTTGCATTAATTACTGCCTCAATGCGGCGTGGCATGGATGCTATCAGCCTGTGGCACTGCTGAGGTGTTATGGAAGACTAAGATGCTTCAATAGCGGCCTTCAGCTCTTCTGCATTGTTTGGTCTCATGTCTCTCATCTTTCTCTTGGCAATGCCCCATAGATTCTCTATGGGGTTCAGGTCAGGCGAGTTTGCTGGCCACAGGGGCGTAGCACCAAATTTTGGGCCCTGGGTACAAACCATCTTGCTGGGCCCCCGTACCAAATATGTATGTATAGAAAACTGACTTCTAAGGGGCCCCCCCTGCCTCGGGCCCTGGGTACTCGGTACCCTTTACCCCCCCAGTCCGACGCCCCTGGCTGGCCAATCAAGCACAGTAATACCATGGTCATTGAACCAGGTTTTGGTACTTTTGGCAGTGTGGGCAGGTGCCAAGTCCTGCTGGAAAATGAAGTCAGCATCTCCATAAAGCTTGTCTGCTGAAGGAAGCATGAAGTGCTCTAAAATGTCCCGGTAGACGGCTGCGTTACTCTGTACTTAATAAAGTACAGTGGACCAACACCAGCCGATGACATGGCTCCCCAAACCAACACAGACTGTGGAAACTTCACACTGGACTTCAAGCATCTTGGATTGTGTGCCTCTCCATTCTTCCTCCAGACTCTGGGACCTTGGTTTCCAAATGAGATGCAAAATTTGCTCTCATCAGAAAAGAGGACTTTGGACCACTGAGCAACAGACCAGTTCTTTTTTTCTTTAGCCCAGGTAAGACATTTGACATTCGAAGCCCATGTCCAGGACCCGTCTGTGTGTGGTGGCTCTTGATGCAGTAACTCCAGCCTCAGTCCACTCCTTGTGAAGCTCCCCCACACATTTGAATGGCCTTTTCCTGACAATCCTCTCCAGGCTACGGTCATCCCTGCTGCTTGTGCAACTTTCTATTAATGTGCTTTGATACAGCACTTTGAGAACATCCAACTTCTTTTGCAATTACCTTTTGAGGCTTTCCCTCCTTGTGGAGGGTGTCAGTGATGGTTTTCTGCACAACTATCAGGTCAGCAGTCTTCGCCATGATTGTGAATTCAACTGAACCAGACTGAGAGACCATTTAAAGGCTCAGGAACCCTTTGCAGGTGTTTAGCTGATTAGAGTGTGACACTTTGAGCCTACAATACTGAACCTTTTCACAATATTCTAATTTTCTGAGATTCTGAATTTGGGGTTTTCATAAGCTGTAAGCCATAATCATCAAAATGATATCAAATAAAGGCTTGAAATATCTTACTTTGCTTGTAATGAGTCTATATAATATATTAGTTTCACCATTTAAGTTGAAATTAATGAACTTTTGCACGATATTCTAATTTTTCGAGTTTCACCTGTATATTGTTTATTATTATTATTATTATATTTTTTTTAAATAAATATACTATTCATTTTAATTCCCTCACACTCATGACATTGTTTCAAACTCAACAGTACGAAGTAGTATTCACTAGGTTTATCACAAGAGCAGGCAACAGCAAAGGAAACTATGCCACAATGTGCATGTTTTCAATGTTACTAGTTTCAAGTATATATTTAGAATAAATTACTGCACCAAGGAGAGGGGACATAGTGTCATAAATAATTTGCTTATTTTGCACAAGGCACATCGTTTGAATTCTTATGGTGTTATTGGAACACATAACTTACAAATCAACAAAAATCTTCACACTAATCTGAAAAAGGCTGTTGCTGCTATTTTGTTAATTTTACAGGAAAAAAAAAAAAACACTCTAAAATTAATGAAAAATGCAAAATAATTATTGACAAAATACAAATCTTGAGTAAGAAAAAGGGCAGGTGCGCAAGCCCCTTTTGAAGTCTATGTGTGCACGTGCCTGGTCCTCAGTATGACCCCATATATAAGTGTACCAAATTTGGTGATAGTATCTTATTCTGTTCATGAGTTATAACCATTTTAGTAAAAGTGGCCATGCCAACTATGTACGTTTTGGCATACTGTTGCGACGATGAATCGAAAGTTAAATTTTTTTTTAATAACTTTTCATATTGGGACTCTGCTAAATCTTTTTGCACTGGTTTGGTTCTGATCGGATGAATGGCCTAGGACTAGTTCCTTTTAAAAAAATATTTAAAACAATCCAAAACAACATTAAAAAACAAAAGGATGGAGCAAAATGTTGATGGTATTCCAAAATATTTGTCATGGCGCAGGGAATCACAGGAAAGGTCTAGAAACAAATTTTGTTTCTAGACCTTAGGATTCATGAGTTATGACCCAAAATGTGATTTTTTTGTTTTGTTTTGATCACTGTAGTGCCTTCCTTTGTCCGATATGGGCGACTCCATGCGTATGGCTCGCCAGCCGAATTACTATCATTCCACAAAGTTTCAAGTCTTTAGGCCTTACGGTTTGGTCTGCATGGTTAGTTTTTGGGGAGAAAAATAATAATAATCATTACAATTTCAATAGGGTTTCAGCCCTTCATGCTTTATATTTATGAATAAACAGGCCAAAGACTTAAAATGAATATCAGTAGTTTTTGCATTTTAACAAACGTTAGATTATGGTGAGGGACTCTAATTTTGACATCAGTCTAAAGTTTGGCCAAGTAATTTTAAGTGATGGACATGGTGGTCTTTTGCACTCCAGTAACCCCACCTCCCTTTTCTCTCACATGGATGCACACTTGCATGCCAATTCCCCCACCCCCACCCTGTCTCTCTCTCTCTCTCTCTCTCTCTCTCTCTCTCTCTCTCTGTCAACCCCTCTCGCTCACATTCTCTCTTTCCACACTTTCACCTACCCTAGGCCCCCACATGGAAACACTTTCCTGCCAATTTCCCTCTCTGACTGGGGGATGTAAACAGACCTTTCACCCATATGGGCTGTGCTGCCTGTATGGTCGTCATTATGTCACGCCACTGTCACACCTTCTATTCACCTGTTGCTTCTGGCTAAAGTCTTCCACCCCATTCCAGAGACTTGCCAAACAAACAATTAAGAAACTACATTGTTTCATCACTGGCTAAAATATTACTTATATTCTGTTTTCTGCCGTTTCTTACAAGTAACACGTTTTTGACTATATAACCTGTGTATGCCTCAAAATCTGTATTTTTCAACATAGAATGTGTATATTAATTTAGTTGGGATTGCCATCTGATGTAAAAGTCATACCGTTAATAATGTACCTATTATTTGATAAGATAAGACACTGCTAAGATACAATGCTGGTCAATATTACAAGACGGATCATAACTAATATATTATAATATTATTAGGGATGATATGGGAGGACCTGTAGTGAACATTTCTGTTAACTGACCTTTGTTTTGCCTCAAATTGTACCTGTCTGTGTTTCTCACCTTCTAAGCATCCTGGAACAGCTATTTGCAGCCTCCTGACTATTTCCACGGTAACTGGCTGACTCAAGTCACTGCATCTCTTTTGTTGGCCTGCTTGCAACGTTTTTATTAACCTATATACTGAGATCAAATTCAAAATTAACCTGACAATGGCGGTTGAAATGATAATTTACTGGATATAGGTACATCTTACGGGCTGTGAAACAGAATTTTTATTTTTTTTATAAATTATCCCTTTTATGATAGATTTTGTTTAGCTTTGTTTTCCTGAATGTTTGCGATGAAACACCCATTTAAAATGTTGTTCCTTGTAATGTCATTTTTATTAATGTAGGGAAAACTGTATTTCACATATGTCACAACTTGGAGTTTTGGAGAAAAATACCCTGAAGTGTCCTTGAATTGTATAATTTTAATTCAATGCATGTAATGTTGCAGTTCTTAATTAAGTTATTGGGGGACTGCAGAGTAACTCTCTGTAAATAAAAGTAATTTATTTACTTGCCAAACCCCATTTTTACTTTTTTAACAGTTGCATTTGGAAATGCACTATAAGAAATGTAGTTATTTAATTCTAAAAAAAAATTACGGACGTAATAAAAAATTTATATTCAGTTTTGAGTAAACTGAGGGATTTTTTTGCTGGTTTTGGAGAAGTCTGTTTGCTATGATCGGCTCAAATTTTAACTTTAAGCAAAAGAGTAATCAAACTCAAACTGGACTTTTATTCAATAATGCCTTGTATGTGTGTACTGGCAGTGTCAGCATATCACCATGGCACACACTTTATCACTGACTGCTGATCCAGTTTGTCTACTGTGATTATCTTTAGAGCACAATTTACACAGTGATATTGATCAATCTTTCTCCAAACTCTCTCTCTTTCTCTCTCTCCAGCCTTTCCATGGTTTGGGATGGATATTGGTGGTACTTTAGTAAAGCTTGTTTACTTTGAGCCAAAAGACATCACAGCAGAGGAGGAGCAGGAGGAGGTGGAGAACCTGAAGAGCATACGCTGGTATCTTACCTCCAACACAGCCTATGGCAAAACCGGTATCCGTGATGTGCACCTGGAGATTCGCAACCTGACCATCTGCGGTCGCACGGGAAACCTGCACTTTATCCGCTTCCCCACCGCTGCCATGCACAGATTCATCCAGATGGGTAGAGATAAGCACTTCTCCAGCCTGCACACCACGCTCTGTGCCACCGGGGGCGGGGCATACAAGTTTGAGAATGACTTCAGAACGGTGAGGAGATAAACCACACATTGGCTTTCAAATTATTTTTATATAACAAAATAGGAGGAATATTGATACTAAATATAAATATTGATTAAAAAAGGCCTTGCTTAATATTTCTACATTTCCACCGAAAAGCAATTTGTCAATGCTGAAAGTGAATATGCTGCACGAAGCTGCACAAAAACAACCAATCAGAACATATTTCATGTTTAATTTACAGCTGTGTAAAGTGGGATGTTGGACTGAGATTTTGTGTTGGGTGTGGCCTACCTGGTGCTATTCCACAGAAATAGAAACCAAGCAATCAACAAAATGTCCTGATACGTGTCGTTTCTCAGGGTCACAGCTGGTTAAACCTTTCAACAAAGATTTACACTGAAGAGCCAGTGTAATGCTATATCCAACTTAATCACATTGGAATAAGCTTGTAAATGTAGATGTTATGTCATACAAACATTAAAATGAATTACCTCACGAGTCACATTATTTTTGAATTTATTTTATGTCATAAGATAGTTTTGTTTGAGGAACAGGGTGAAAACTGATAGATAATCTGCCGTTTTACTCATGATTTGTGTGACAGTGAAGTCATTGTTGTTGTAGCATCTCTATTGTTTATTTCACCAGAAAACTGCCTCGATATGTACATGAGCCATGTTCAAAAATGTTGGTGTCGTAACGTAATTCTATGAGACCTGTTTGCATTTTTTCGTGTCGTGTCTGGTTTGGACATGGCATTAGACTAAAATTGACCAAAACAAAATTTCAATTTGGTTAGACCTGGTATTTGTTATTATTATAAATGTGTCATTGATAAAATGGTTTAAGTTATGAAGTGTAAATGTGAGGCTTTTATTTTTATTTCTTTATGTAGATGGCAGACCTAGAGTTACTGAAGCTGGATGAGTTGGACTGCCTGATTCAGGGGCTGCTGTACATAGACTCTGTGGGTTTTAACGGTCATCCTGAGTGCTATTTCTTCGAGAACCCCTCCGACACAGAGCACTGCACCAAGAGACCCTGTTGTCTTGAAAACCCATTCCCCATGTTGCTGGTCAACATTGGCTCGGGCGTCAGCATTCTGGCAGTGTACTCCAAGGACAACTACAAACGTGTTACCGGGACAAGGTCAGCACAACTGAACACAGTTGCATTTAATGTGCACCATGTAATGAAACCAAAAAATAGGAGTGTCAGGAATAGGAATTTGGCTTTTTAATATGAAAGAGAAACAAAAATTGGTCAAGGCCTGATCTGTTCCTGACATGGAGCTCTTAATCTCTCACGCCAACGTGAAATATGACCTAACTTTTTGCCATTTGTTAACTAGCCACATGCAATGTCCATCTTTAATCAACACCGAATCAAAAGGCGGTTAGACATCTGCATAAAAAACAATGCCTTTATTTTTCATGTGATTATGACATTTCATCTTTGAAAGATGAGTCTTGCTATTTAGAAATTTAGAAGATCATAAATCTGTGAAGAACAGAAGAAGTGGGTTGCGAACCTCACTTGTCAGTCTTCTGATGAGCATTTTAAATGTGGTTGTATCAGAATAAAAGGTATGCAGGACTAGAAATACCAATAGTAAAATTCAGTAAGAATCAAAATATTGCAAGCATTGCCACACTTGACTTTGCTTAAAAGCACACAAATATGACATTATGTCTCCTTCTCTCATCCAACACCTCAACAACACACATCCACAGCACTCAGTGGAGTCAGTTGTAACTGTGAGATTTGGTTAGTGATCCAGTGGGAAAGTGCAGTATATTATTAATTCAGTGTTATCCACAGCAGTCTAAGGAAAAATACATTTTAAATATTCGAGTAATTTTTTTAATATTTAACTAGCTGGTGCATAATGAGTACTAGTGCGCATCCCTAATGATTAATAATGGAAAAAGCCTCACCATTTATATTCTTTGTGTTTGTGTGTGCATGGGTATCTGTGTAGCTTTCACAATCTTTCCAATATTAACATGAAGATAGTATTAAAGGCCAATTTATACTTCTGCGTCGAACCTAAGTAGTAAGCTCCGTATAGTGGCCAACGCGTTGGTTTGCATTTATAGTTCTGCATTAGTGTCTGTGTCATTATGTGAGTAGGCTACACAGTCAAAATGCTAATTATACATTCATAAATAAACAAACCAATGTAATTTGTGGATTCAAAAGTATCTATTAAATTATTGTAGCATTAAAAACAAGTTAAAAGTATGTGAACATTAATCATTAGTCATGACTGCTAGGTTGCTCGGAACTGCACACAAGACTTTCACCTACTGTTGCACTTGTGTACATGGTAGTGTGACAATAAAGTGCGGTCTCTGGTTACAAAGTGCACAAATCACAGCTGCAGTCGCGTAGGGTCGACGCAGTTACATATTTGAAGAGGTACACATCAGCCTATGGCGTAGGCTATGTTATAACAGCCATAGCTACGTGTAGCCTACGGTTTTGTTCGACGCAGAAGTAATAATCGACCTTAATAGTCTTGGGGTTATGTTTGTGTCTAAAACTTTGGACCTTAAATAGGACTCCCATCCCGAGCACACACTACACTGGGTTTTTTGTCTTTAAGAACCCACCGTTTACTCCATAGACCATACTTTGTGTTGCCATGACCACATGCCTGTGTCTTTTTGTGTGCTGGTCTGTTTGCAACCTTGGAACATATTCGAAGAATCTTCATCCCAGTTTAAATTGCAGTCTCAAGATCAAATTGTATGTGAATGAATGTGCATGCGTGCATTTTAGAGCTAGCCTGTAACCATGTTTTGACTCCCTAATTTCTCTTTCTCTCTCTCTCTCTCTCTCTCTCTCTCTCTCTCTCTCTCACTCACTTTTTCTATTTATAGTTTGGGCGGAGGGACATTTTTGGGGCTGTGTTGTCTTTTGACGGGTTGCGAGACTTTCGAAGAGGCCCTTGAGATGGCCAGTAAGGGTGACAGCACCAACGTGGACAAACTGGTAAAGGACATCTATGGAGGAGACTACCAGCGCTTCGGGCTGCAGGGGTCAGCGGTGGCTTCAAGGTATAAAAGGATCTCTGTATTTGTATGTTGGTGTCAGGTGTCAGAGGTCCAGGAAAGAAATATGATGCTATGTTACTCAGTTGTATTTTCAGGGACTCCCGTGCAGGCCTGCCATGTGACCCAAAACTTGTGAGATCCCATTCCTGTCCTTTCTCACATATATTTTTGTTTCCGCCCATTAGCTATTTTGATCATTGCAATGTCGTTAGTTGCATAGGTTTAGTTGGACATCAGCTGAAGGGAAAACTCTTAATCTTAATTTGAATAAAGTTGTTCGTAAGAAATTTTACAAATCCGGTTCCAATTCTGATTCCTCTTAACGATTCTGGTTCCTTAACAGTTCCATTAACGATTCTTTTAGTACTTTTGAGGAAGAAATATTTGGAAATAAGAAAGCAGTCCTCTGTAGTCTGTTACCAAATGATTTGAACGTTTCATATTGGAACAAAACATATTTTAGCAAGTTGTGTGTTTACACAGACTTTTCTAATAAAAATAATGTATTTATTCATTCATTAAATACCACTAATTACAGCAAACTAATAAAGTGTAGCTTTAATTACAAATTGTCATACTAACAACAACCCATGAATTACTATGGTTTAAGTCTCATGAGCTTTAAAGGGATAGTTCACCCAAAAATGAAATTTCTCTCATCATTTACTCACTCATGCCATCCCAGATGTGTATGACATTCTTATGCTGAACACAAACAAAGATTTTTAGAAGAACATCTCAGCTCTTTAAGTCCACACAATTCAAGCGAATGGAGACCTGAACCTTGGAGGTCAAAAGCATATAGAGAAAGCATAAAAGTAATCCATACGACTCCAGTGGTTTATCAGTGCATTCAGAAGTGATATTATAGGTGTGGGTAAGAAACGGATCAATTTACAGTGTATATATATATATATATATATAGGAGGAGGCAAGAACTGGCTTGACAATATAAATTATATTTAATTAAGAACTTAAACCAAAAGACACAAACACACACATATGATGGACAGCTGCCCATAAATGCTCTCTCTCTGTCGCACCACCATCCACAGTTGGCCTTTATCTCTCTCGGAGGCTTGATTAGCCTGATAAGGGGCCGGGTGTATAGAATCACGACCTAGCCCCACATTCCGCCCTGTCACATTTTACTTTCAATCTTTTATCAAATTTCTTCTGAAGACATTTATTTGACCACTGGAATCTGATGAATTTCTTTTATGCTGCCTTTATCTTGGGTATCTTCTTTTTGGAGCTTCAAAGGCCTAATCACCATTCACTTGCAGTGTGATGAAATATTCTTCTAAAAATCCCCTACATTATGAACATGTGTCATTTAATACATACTGAACAGGAATCAGCAAATATATTGTACATTTCAGCAGGAGTTGCATGAGACCGTTGAGGCAACTAGCCCTACATCATTATGCAACAAGCACACAAACCAGTCTCTTTCTTACTATGATCAGTACAGGAGTGTCTGTTGGGTACATAAATACGTGTTGTGTGTCTGTGATTTTTGTTATAGTTTTGGTCACATGATGAGCAAAGAGAAAAGGGACAGTATTTCTAAAGAGGACCTGGCCAGAGCAACACTCATCACCATCACCAACAATATCGGCTCCATCGCACGCATGTGTGCTGTCAATGAGGTGTGTTGTTTTTGACTGTGTTTATATGTATGCTGTCAGCAGCAACTTTGAGCGTCTGTCTGGCTGCTCTGGGCTTCTCTACAGTGTTGCCTTGTAACCTGGTGATCAAGCAGCATTGTACAGGGCTTTCAGGGTGGACAGAACACCATCAGAGCAGGAACTCCAAACAATACCCACTAAAGAGAGGGCTTTTAGTGCTTTAGTTAATACTTTTGTGTGTTTAAAGGTTTTGATGCTAAAAGCTTTTGAATTTGTCAGATCACTCCTTAAGCACCCCCTAATCTCCAACTCATGGAAAACAAAAAAAGAAACAAAAGTTGTGTGTTCTGCGTGTTATGTCTCCCCCTGGTGGTACAGTATAAGTACTGCAGATATCAACTTGCCTAGGTGCATTTCAATGTCAAGATGAGTTATAACTGAGTTATGTTTCTGTTCTGTCCTCTAGAAAATCGAACGGGTTGTTTTTGTGGGGAACTTTCTTCGTATAAACACAGTGTCAACAAAGCTTCTTGCCTATGCTATGGACTTTTGGTCCAAGGGCCAGCTGAGGGCCCTCTTCCTGGAACATGAGGTAATTCTGTCAATTCTGACTTTAAAGGAATAGCTCACCCAAAAATGAAAATTCTGCCTTCATTTTGTCACCCTCATGTCCATCCAAACCCATATGACTTTGTGGAATGCAATAGGAGAATTCTTTAAGAATGGAGTGGTTACTCTCTTATATACAATTACAATAAATTCTTCAAGAAAGATGCAAAAGCACCATAAAAGTGGTCCATATTCCAAGCCTTCTGATACATTTAGGTGAGTAACAGACCAAAATTTCAGTCGTTATTCGCAGATTCAGTAATGACGTTTGACGTAACTCTCCTTGGCACAAGCGACCAGTACATTCTATATAGAAATGAAAGCCATGCAAATTTTCAACTACATGAGGGTGAGAAAATCATGATAGAATGTAAAATTGTCAGACAAAGTATTCCTTTAATCTTATGTTGCTTTTTTTTCTTTTTTTGGCCTGTTCACACCAAATCCGTTTTTTTCCCCAGTGTGAATGTTCGTTTCGAACAAGCTTTTGAATGGTAAAGATGAATTCCGGTGGTGTTATTTACAGCGGGTCTGACAAATCGTCCGCAAACAATCTGAAGGTTTTTTTTTTTATTTTATTTTTTACGCAGAGTGGTTCATTTTTATTTATTTTTTGTCTTAATGAACATTATTTAACATGTATATCACTGTCTCTGTATTTTCTCATGTCATTAAAAATAGCAGCAATGTTCAGCAATTCGTTTGCACTAAGCTCATAGTAAAATATCCAATAAAAAGATTTGTTAAAGGCAATGTTTTAGACAAACAAACTGCTGAACCACACTGCTATTTTTATTTCAAGGACAATATAACAAAGTATTGCAATAATTGGAATAAAAAAGAGACAGCGAGCAGTGTTTTCTTTTATATTATTTTTAATTTATGCATCATCATTTATTTTAACCTGTTATTATTATTGTACATTATTCCACATGCATTTATATCACTGTACCATGTGCTATATTATCCATGCATTATAAAAAGAGAAGTTGAGTTCGGGTGTCTGGAATATAGAGCACTTTACTCATCTCATTTGCACATAAAACACATGATATACTCCTCAAAATGCATCAACATAATGGAAAGAATATAATGAAACTGTTATGACAAATTAATCATATAAAAGCTTTAACAGCATTTATTATATTAATCTCTAACAGCTGAAGGGTTCGGACAGGAGACTGGTATAACAACAGCACCGCCTACTATACAAGGGTGTAATAGTTTTTAATTTCATTTTTTACAGACTCTGTGTAAATAGACCTTCCGTCAGAGGTTTGTCTCACAAAATCATCATAGATTTGATGTGAACAGGCCTTCAGACATTGATGGCAATTTAGGATCACTTTTTTTTATGCCAGTAGTTCAGTGAAAATATGTCAAATTTGTCTTCACTGCCAAATGGCATGTTTCTAAGTAGACTTACGTGTGTGTATTTGTTTTTAGGGATACTTTGGAGCTGTTGGTGCTTTTCTTGAACTGCTGAAGTCATCTGAAGATGCATAAAGGGAAGAAATCATCACCTCTGTTTTATTATCCAGAAGCTGCTTTAAGACTTCCACACTGAAGAGCCAACAAGAAAACTGGAATACTGGGAACACTGGGACATCTGAAAGAAGAAATTATAGTAATTAACTTGTAAATAACCCTTAAATCATATTTTTATGTCTAACATAGTCTCCTTCAGTCTGACGACTCTAACAGAAGCTTTTTGTGAATTTGTTTTCCTGATGTTGTTTTCCTTTTCTACTGTTTGTAAATATCTCAATGTGTAGTGAATAGGGAGAGTTTATTGATGGCCAAATCCTGCTGTGTTAAACATCCATTGTTCCTGACTTGCCACCAGGTGAGGGTGGCACTTCTGTTGAATTTTTACAATCTCTAGGCCCTTTTAGATATTTAAACTACTGGTCACAGCCCAAATATGTGTAAAACACTATTCTAGTTCTGATTTAAGCCTCAGGTCCTGTTACGTCTGGATACTGATCTCCTTCTTTCACTCTTCCTCTTCATTACAGTTAAAAGTTGTCATGCATTTGTGTATGATTATAATTTTAAATGGGAATAGGTTTGTTATTTTGAAAAATATATATATTTACGATGATTCACCTGAAGCCTTTAATTTTAATAGGATAAGCTTCAGAAAGCTCAGTGTGTCTCTCTTTAAGCTTTGAAAAGGAATTCTGTTGGAAAAAGTTCCCTTAAAATCCCACATGGGATAGGACTACATATGAAGCACACAGCACATACAGAGATAGATAAGCACTGATTTTTCTTTTCAGAGTATCCTTTTTTCATTCTGCCTTCTCCTTTATTTCAGTGTCTTTACTATTCTATCCAAACCAAATCAAATCTACTTCACAATCATATGTAAACTAGAATGATCGCAGTTATATACACATACCTCCTCTTTGTTTGCCTTCCTCCTGTCTATTGTTTAAACGAGTCTGTTCTACTAAATAAGAGAATTAACAGTTGGCTGCAATTATTCTTATCTCCACTTTATACACCAATTTAATATAAAATATTTCCATCGTAGTGCCAAACAAACCTTTGCCAGGCCATGCGCCACAGTCATTAAGACAACTTATTAGTCTTACAGAAAGTTGCCTTGCATTAGGGTATTATTAGATGAAACATTGTAATGCCATTTAAAAATAACTAGTTAAATTTGTTGTTCAGTCCTCTCTGTTGTCTGCAATGCCTATTCTTTTATATCACTCTTTTTCTTTTAATACTTTCTTAATATTTTGTCCAGTGTTCTTTTTATTATTAATAATTAGTTTAGCTTTGTAAGGTGACTTCTCAGAAAAATCTAAATTAGATTTTGGGGACCTCACATGTCACCTAACAATTTTGTTAGCTAGACTATAAAATACCTATCAGCTTTGCTTTTGATTGTATTTTCAACTTTTTCTGTGTGCACATTTTTTCAACTTTCTATAAGGTTGGTTGGCCTTATACTTAGCATTATATTAGTAAACAACATATTTGGGTACACAATTTGGCTGCAATAAACTAGGTTTTTTTGATAAATGTTTTGATAAACTTGTTAACCTTTTATTGTTAAAAGGAGACGATATTAATCCTCATGTTTCCCCAAACACATTTGGTTGGGCCCTTTTGTTTTGTAAATTAATTAGAATACCAATATGACTGCAGTATGCTGTATAGATGATTGATATTCATGGAGATCAATGGTATTATTGACAAGTTGTTTAGAAAGCTTCAAATTAACTATTCATGCCAGTGTAATTGCATTGCACAGAATTCTATGCTATACCCAAACAAAAACTTTAACCAACTTTTTGTATTATTTGTTTTACAAATAAGGGTGAGGCCCTCCTAGAGATTGTTGTAAAACCATGCCACTGAACTGAAAGTTTAAAAGTTGTATTTGTGTAAATTATAAAAAGGTTGTGCTAACACAGCTAACCGACCGTCAGAGAAAATAGGGAGATATTGGGTATTGATTCGCTGAATTGTGTTCCTCTGAAGGGTGGCTGAACTTCACACCTCTGGCAATGCAGTAAAGTCACTCACTCAATGTTGTTTGCAGAATAAATTTGGATGAGGGAAACTAGCTGTTCACGTCCAGTCTCTGCTACTCCTGTCAGTTCATACTGTTATGCAGAATGAAAGTTCTTTTGGAACTTTTGTTTCTTTCTCTTTCTCTCTGATTTGCTTGTTTGACACTAATGGATATTTTGTGTGCTATTGTTTGAGACTGTACAAACATGTAAATATTCCAGTCTTTGTTTTCACCTCTCAAGTCATTGAAGACACTGTATATAACCTTGTGGAAAAGGAGAGAGGCTCAATAATGTCTGTGTGATTCACTAGGTTTAATGGATGCTATTATGTATAGATTCAAGAAAGAATTTTGAATAATAAAAATGAAAAAACAAAAGTTATGTTTTTTTTTCCTTTTCAAATGTTTACTTTTAAACTATTATCCTCTCTCAAGTTAATCATTATGAATTAACCACTTTTTTTTTTTTTTTTTTTTCAATAATTCAATTACCCATTTTAAAAGGAATATTCCAGGTTCTGTAAAAGTCAAGCTCAATCAACAGCATTTGTGGCATAATGTTGATTAGCACAAAAAAAAAAACTATTCAAACTTGTCCATTCTTTTTGGTATAAATCAAATCTTTGGGTTCCATTGAGGCTCTTACAATGGAAGTGAATGGGGCCAATTCGTAAATGTTAACATGTTCACTGTTTCTAAAATCTAGTCACAAGATGTAAAAAGAATGTGTTAACATGATTTCAATTTGATATAACTTTATAGAGAAAAGGTTTATAAGCGATATCAAATTTTACAACTTCATTGCCTTGATGACGTAATGCTGTAAACCTTAAAACCCTAAAACAAAACATGTCCCTGTCCCCTCGTGTCTTTACGAAGGTCGCAGAGGTAGCACTTGCCCAGCTAAAGGAAGTGGGCATCCGCATACTCAACTACCTATCCTGGCCCACTCCCGAGAGTTGAATTCCCTGACCAGACCCACTATGAGTACTGAAACTACTCTGTACTGGAATAGGTGCTCCACAGGACGGGCCTCTGTGTGGATTAATCCCCCTGTGTGTATTTTTCACGGTATGGTCCCCTTGTGAGCGGACCCGCGTCTCCCTTGAACATGCCCCCCGGTCGCCATGTTGTAGCAACTCCTCCCTTTCAGCAGGAAGGATCTACCACCGCGCCATTTTCCACATGTGGCCTGAAAACCCATGTGATGTATTTCACCACTCTTTACCTCCCTTAGCCAGGGCAGGTGTGGTCTCCTCTGGGTCTTTTCCCCCTGAAAGAATAGGAGTTGGAAAGGAACGCCTTCCCCGATGTATGTGATAGAGTTAAAGCGGCTGGGGCCATCTTAACGCTATGTGAGAAACATAGAGAGAGAAAAGGCGCGGCTTGCTCCCATGCTTGGCACGTCGCCTTGTTCGAAGTGCTGGGAACCAGAAGGTTATGATGATTTTATGGGGAGTTGGGGAAGGGTACGTGCAGTCTGACACGGCCTGTCGCTTTGGCACGGAAGTGCTTGCCCGCACGTAAACGGTTCAGTGCATGGCGTGATTAAATATGGACCCCTAGTGTCACTTCTTCGACACAACGTCAAAGTGAGAGACAGATGGGGAACGTCTAGGTTACTATTGTAACCTCCGTTCCCTGATGGAGGGAACGAGACGTTGTGTCCTCCCGGCCACGATGCTGAACCGAGCCACTGTTATGGCCGAACCTCATTCTTGGCTCCTCAGGGCAAAATCCTGAATGGACAGATGCATTTCCCTTCCTTTATACCTGTATGTCCGGAGGCGGGACATGCAAATTCTGTCTGCGAATTTCTCATTGGCCTTTTCTCAAGTTCAGAGAGAGAGACGCCTAGTGTCGCTTCTTTGAGACAGCGTCTCGTTCCCTCCATCAGGGAATGGATATTACAATAGTAACCTAAACGTTTACCATTTCTTATACAAATTAATGGAAACTTGTAAATTGTACACTTTTTTTCAAACAGTGATAGCTCATATCATTATTATATATACAATTTAATGATATATTAATTAATATAATGTAGAATGTTTGTATTTCACAAAGTAAAATTTTTATTATATTGATGACAAACAAATTATAAAAAAATAATTAGACACTTTCACATACTCTTTTCAGGACAGTTTCTGTTCCGTTTTATTGCTTGTTCTGCATCTGAATCCGCAGCTTTTTTGAAAGCTTATTTGTTTGTGATCTTTTCTTATAGAGAAAGGTATATGACCAACTCTTATTATTTAAACTTTGAGCATTTATATTGTGTATTAAAGAACTTTATTTAAATTAGAAAAAATAACCTGTGTCCCACCTGTGTGTCTGTGGTGCCCTTAGGAGACCACTGGGGGCCAAAGAGGGAAGCAGAAGGAGATGGACATGGAGGGTGGTAGAAATGTTGACTTGATAAATGTAAAATTAGCTGATGCAAAACTCAGAATGGGATTGAGTGCACTGCATATTAAGGGATCAGAGCAGGTAAAACGAATGGATGTGAACAAAATGAGGAAAGAGTAAGTGGAGAAAGAACAGAAATTCAGGCAGGTAGATAAGTCCAGGCCCTCTAAAATACACCCTAATGAGGTGTTGGAAGGTGGACAGGATCTCTCCGAACAACCAAAGACAGATGAATGGGACAAAGACACAAAGCCAGAGTTCACAAACACAAAGATTGCAGACAGAAAGTAAGTAAAACTTTGTTGAGAAATATTTTTTCCCATTATTTAAATAGTACAGAATGTTTTTGCATTGTTTGCCAGAAAAAAATACAAATCTAGGTATTTTATGGTAGGCCTATTTAACTCTGCATTATAGTGGTGCTTTAGCGGTCTCTCTCGCTCTCTCTGACTTTCTGGGGGTAGAACGGAATACCTCCTCACAAAACTATTGCAATGCAGATACATTAATCATGCAAGATGTATATTGTACAGCAGGTGGCGGTCATAGAGTACTCCTAAGGAGCGAATGGCCACAAGTGAATAATGATTGGAAGTCCATTTTCTCCATTTGCAGAGCAGAGCTAAAGCTCTTATTTTTCAGATAATTTTATGCTGTTGCGCACGTTGTTTTTAAAGCTGTATTTCCCAGGAAGCCCTCTTTGCAACCCTATTTATTCTTGGAAAATGGTATGCTGTTAGTCACATTATTGTTTCTAGACGTCACTAATATTTGTTCTTTCTTTCTTCTCTCTAGACGCATGTCCCCGAAACGTTGACCGCATGCTTTCCCATTAAATAAGCATTCGCATACGTTTTCCCTCTACCAGTACAAGTGCAGCCCACTCTCCAGACTCAGCACATTGGTTGCAGGCTCTCCCATTTTATTCGCAGTGTGGGCCCTCATGTTCAATCGTAATGCAGGCTCTCCAGGTTCGAATTGCTGTGTGAAAAATCACATAATTTATTCCGTCGGATCTCCCGCCCGTAACGCAGTATGAGCTCTCCTGTTCGAGTGCAGTGGTGGTGCAGTAATCTTAAGAGCCTTTGGCATTTCCCGTTAGCCTTCGCATTGGCATTTCTTTGCTCATGGTTACAATGAGCCCAACACATAATAAATATAACCTGACATGACCAAAAAATAAACTTTTGTTTTCCTTACAGGCGTGTGTAAGCTAAATAAAGCCATGTAGCTCCACTTGGTACCTCCGCAGCACTGCCCCATTTACTGTGCCCCAGCACCCGACCACTTTTGATACTGCCGCAGTAGTGCCCTGACATGACAAATGTAATAAAGTGATATTTTCATAACAAACCTTTTTCTCCTCTTACAGGTGTTTATAAAGTTTTATATTCCTAACTTAACATTCGCTTCCCCTATAGGTGCGTACAAACATAATTGTCATGTTTTTCCTAACTAACCTTTTGCTTCCCTTATTGATATATACAGTTATTTTTATTTCTCTCCACAGGCACATTCAACATCTAAGATCACTACTTTTATACTAGTGCATCTACAGCAATGGAAAAACAGCAGCGCTCCCACAGGATCACCTTCACTATGCCCCCCCTTTTTACAATTCTATCTCCTCTATTCCACTGCCACAGCACTGCCTTAACCCTGCTGCTGCAGGAGGCCCATGTTACTCTACTGCCGCAGCAGTGTTTTAACATGCTTCCGCTAAATCCCTTTTGTCTTCACGTCACAGCAGCTGTAACAAACTTTACAACTGTGGTCACCATCTCCTCCTGTTCATTTCAAGCACCATTTTTCCCTGTGTCTGGTTAGACCTTTGAAAGAGGTTACCATTGCAACCATGTTGATCTGACATGATCAACACATCTTTTCCAAAACCACATCTTTTCCAAAAGCACTTAACCGGTCAATAAAAAAATAAAAAAATAAATAAAATAATATATATACACATTTACATTTCTTGTTGCACTTAAATCTGTTTTGTATACTATTCTGATGATCATGAAACTTTGTAGTATGGCACTTTTCGTACCACTGTCTCCTTAAGATGATTCACTTATGTTTTCCTCTTTTGTAAGTCGCTTTGGATAAAAGCGTCTGCCAAATGAATAAATGTAAATGTAAATCTGACAGTATTCCTATGGTACAACTCCCTATTGTCATAAACTGGTCCTTTTAATCTAAACCGTCAACCCGGATTGGGACCTTACGTGAGGCTGCCTCCGTAAACTGGACGATTTGATGTAATATATCAATGGTATCGCCCCTATAGCTGCATAAATGTCCTATGTCTAAACCTTCCACCCGGATGGGGCCCTTACGTGAGGATGCCTCCGCAAGCCGGCTGCTTCAGTGCAGTTTACCAAAATCTAGCTCCTGTAGACCACCCTCTAAGACAACTCCACACCCTATCTATGGGTTCAATACTACAAGCCATCTCTCCTAGAACACTCCAAACCTACTGGACAGCTTGGGGTTCCTTCAAAAACTTCCACAGAGCATACAACTTCGTTTTTCCAGATTTGACCCTCCTCTCCATATCCTCTGTCATATCCCACCTCCATAATACCAAATCAATTCAGCAAGGAACAATCAAAGTCCACCTCAGCATCGTACATTTCTTCTTTAAACTCATCTACTTCCATTACAAAATCCCAAATAGCTCTCCTTATCAAGGGTTTACACAAAATGAATCCCACCTGTCCGGATATCAGACAACTACTAACCATTAACATCCTAACCAAATGCCTTGTTACTCTTCGCTCCAGTCTATTTTCCCCAAACAAAACAAGAACCCTAAACACCATGTTCAATTTGGTTTCTCTGTCTTCATCAGAGTCTCAGAACTCACCATAAACTCCACCTTCAACCCAGCCATCCACCCTACCTCCTCCGACCTTCAATTCTTAAACCATGACAGAATCCGTTTCAACATCAAACAGAGTTAAAGCGATCAATTGATACACGGACATTCCGTTTTAATTTTCAATCTGCTAACCACCATTAAGCCATACCAGTCCCTGGCCTTTTTTCTTCTCCAGAGAAATTCCCAAATAACCTCTCTGCTCGACCTTCTATTTGTTGATGACAAAAACCTCCCGTTTTTATAATCTAAAAAAAAAATCAATAATAAAAAAGTGTTAAGATAACCCAGAAATACAATGTTCTTAAAGCCATAAGTCTAAAGAAGTTATGTTTCAATTTTGAAGATGATCTAACAAAAAATGAGGTTCCTGCAAGCTTTTTTTCTCTGTAAAATCGCTGGAAGCGTACAGAGTAAAATTAAGGCTCCAGCTTTCAAGACGACACAAAATCTGACTGTACTGCTTGGCTATTATGAATATAACTACGCCCCATTTTTAAAAATAGACTTTGGATGCAGGCTCATTTTGTTTACAAGACTCTAATATGTAAGATAATATACAGTTTTACAACATGAAGGCTGCTCAGATTGCATAGTTTGTTGAAGAACGATAACAAAGGGTAAATCTTTCAGGAGATATCTCAAGTAAACAATTAAGAATATATCAATATTGTAGCATTCCCGGCTGAACAGATGCAGTTTACTCTCAAGGACTGATGTTTAAAGAATTTTATTCCCAGAAACACTGCAAGACCTAAATGAATGTAAACAAACAAATATTAGACATCTAACCGCAAATTATACATGTCCATAACAAACAAATGAGAATCTAATTGGCTTTAGTAAATAGTGACAACTCAAGTTTTAGTGAGCAGGCTAACGTAATAACCTTTCCCTTACTGTAGTAAACCTGAATATGAATTATAAATGTTTTAGATTACAAACAATCTCCTTTTAAAGTGCTAAATGGACTAAATGACAACTGAATTAATTATGAATTATTTTGTACAGCTGACGATCTCAATTCAGAGAGAAAAACCTAAAATATATGAAATGACCAAATAAAGGCCTAATTTCCTGAAAACAATCTATCAGACGTTCAAATCAAGAGAAATGAAGCAATAATACACTGTGTTTGTGCTGCATGTGACAGTAAGAATCAATTACACACACTCTACATAACATATCACTCATTTACACACCTGCATAGCATACAACATAAATTAAAACAGTACCTTGTGCCCTTCATCAGCCAGGAGCTAAGAGGTAGAAAGAAACCTTTTTTTAAAGCTATATTTTCACAGTTTGGAAAACTCTCATCTCACTTCTCTGGTAGCTTTAATCAGACTGACGCGTCACATAGAATGTGCGTAACATCTATTAAACATCAATTTATTACACAAAGCGCGCCACTGCGCTTCATTTCACCGACTTCAAAATAAAAGCATGTGAGGTAAGTGACAGACGCTCTTGTAAAACAAAATAAAAATACAACATTATGTATTCAGCGAAAATCATAATAAACCAAAACATAAACAAATAAAGAGTTTTTAGCTCAGGTTTAATAAGAGTCCCCTTTTGCAAAAACCCTTCTCAAGTATTCCATGACCACACCGCCCTCTATGGCTGGAGGTAAAGTGATGGCCCATTTCAGGGATAGGGAGATTTAATGATCCTTTACAAATATTTCTCAGATTTATCACTTTTATGGACAAAAGGTCCTATTGGATGTTTTTCAATGAACGCTTGTCAAGGACAATTGACCCAAGTGTGGCAAACTGGATTCATCTTGCGATCGTGTTTTCATAGGTATGAAGTCCCGTTTTGATATTGCATGTTTTCATTTGTAGCGTACTCCTGGCACAAATAACTAACTTGCTGTTTCTGGAGCATTGCTATCGTGAAACAGAGATCGGACATCAATGTTGAAACCTTGTATAATTAAATGTAATATAAAAAAAGATGTATAATTTGTTAACATTCATTACATTTATAGACGGTAAATTATATATTAAATGTAAGCAGAGTGACGTCACCACCGCATGTGGGGGAATTACATATCAACAGGTTAATTAAAGTAACGTGAGTATTTTTAAAACATTACTTAACACCCCTGATCATAGGATTACAAGATTAAAGTCGTTACATTTTGAGAATAAAAAATATTTTTGAGAATAAATAGTGATGAAAGCAACTACAAACAATGCGCAAACGCCTCCTTTTCTATGTAAATTATACTCAGATTGCACTTCATTCACAAAAATTGACTGCCGCAATTTAGGTCGCCCCTTTATCGCAAATAAAAGTATTAACAAGTAGTAAAAGTGAATTTGATTTAAAAGATGTTTGTGAACATTTTCAAACCATCATATCAGCAGTAATTCATCAAACACTGACCAAATGATGGAGGAGAGCATTATAGCTGCGCTGTGTAGTCAAGCACACTTTTTGCACTTATGTTGGATAGGCCTATTGAATATATTCAGGGGAAGGCTACAAGTGCAGTGCCTAGAACTGTAACCAGATGATCTTTTCATATTTACATAGCTCTATAGTTCAGTACTAAATAAACAAAGCTTTAGGCTATGTGAGAGCCCTTTATTATGATGTAGCTACATGGTGTGCATTCATGTTACCTGCATTTCTTGTGTCACTTTCATTAATCTCTATGAAGTTGAGAACTAATTCTTTTGAAAGCCTGTCTTACTAAAGCTATATCTGTAATTAAATTCTGTAGTAATTAATACATTTCGGTGCTTTTGGCAAGGTTAAAAACAACTTCCATGTTTGTCATTATTTCCACATATTTCAAAATAAATTCTACTTAAACGAGTGATCTGCGTGCTGGCTGGAAACAGCCATTAGCCTACTCCATCATAAAATAACGAGCAACATTAGTTAAGATGATCGTAAATGCTTAAGCTGCAATGTTATTGGAAAACCCAGGTTTTTGGTCTCAAGACAATACCATAACAGAGGGGATGTTGCCACATTCACTATAATTAATTGTGCCCGGTAAATGTGGAATTTATTAGCATGCTACAGATCAACGTACTTGACCCTGACTGGACTGTATATCTCCATTGTGATCAAGACACCTAAATCATCTCTTAAATATGCAGGAAAAGTGTGCTTGACTATAGCGCATATATGCCAACCTACAATGTTATTCTCCATCGTTTGATGAGACTGAGATTTGATGTGGTGAAAATGTTCTCAAACATCTATTTTAAATAAAATTAACTTTTATACTTTTTAATAGGCCTACTTTTATTTGTAGTAATAGCGTGATCTAAATTACAGCATACAATTTTTGTGAATGAAGCGCGATCTACAAATGAGCCTAATTTACAAAGGAAGCATGTTTGCGCCTTGTTTGCTATTATGTTCATCACGATTTATTCTTCACTTTTTTTTTTATTTTTGTAATTTTTACTTTATTCTCAAAATATTATGACTTTAATCTCGTAATACAACGACTTTATTCTCGTAATTTTTATTATTCTCCAAAAATTATGACTAATCTCGAAATCGTAATTATTTTATGTTTTTTACGTTGCACTAAAAAGCTGTTGTGTTTTTCACAATGTTTGCACGTTATGGTGAACGGATGGATAAATAATTCATATCTTACACTTTGATGCTTATGAAACCATTATTTTCATGGTAACTAAATAAAATGACTAGTTTAAAAAAAATGTTAGTCAATATTTTTATGTGAGAATAAATATTCTCGATGCAACATCAGTATTGGAATTATCAATATTTTACGATCGATCCACCCATCCCTAACAACCATGAATCATAATTTTCTACTTGCTAGTGGTATTAGGGTGAGGGGCATTCTCATCTTTAATTTGATAGGGCAAAAATCTGAGAAATTCAAGATATATATATATATATATATATATATATATATATACACACACAAAAGCCTTTATGGGGCCCTAAGCAGAAATTTATTTGGGGGCCCCTAATGATATAATGATAATATAATGACATAATGATATTGGAATATAATAGCAAAGACCCCAAAATTGTAGACTAATGTAAATAATGTCAAGTTGTTATCAGTACCAAGTTTATGGAACAAAAGCTTGTTTTTATTACAAAAAATATATTCCCAGGAAAGTTATTTTTACACAGAAGACAAAAACTTTACTCTAAAACTAGCTAAGTAATATGTTGTACTATAATATATGAAGATCTCAAGGCTATTTACAGATGTTTAATCAAACTTTCCTAAAAAACAAGACATGCTACGTAGGCTATGTTAACTAACTAGCCAGCTAATGTTAGCTCGTAACATAGCCTAGCTACTTAACATACCTTTATCTTGTTGTTTTTACGCTTACTCTTCTTTTTCCTTTTCTTTGCACCAGAGGATATGTCCTTTTTTGTGACATTGCTGTTTTGCTGTCTGAATGTACTTGCATCCTGCAGCCCGTTAACATAATATTGCGTTTAATATTGCGTTTAACATTGCGTTTTTGTATAATTACCATTGTCCATTGACAGTATATAAAAAAAATCCCAAATTCAGTATCTCCGAAAATTTGAATATTACTTAAGACCAATAAAAAAAAAAGGATTTTTAGAAATGTTGGCCAACTGAAAAGTATGAGCATGAAAAGTATAAGCATGTACAGCACTCAATACTTAGTTTGGGCTCCTTTTGCCTGAATTACTTCAGCAATGCGGCGTGGCATGGAGTCGATCAGTCTGTGGCACTGCTCGGGTGTTATGAGAGCCCATGTTGCTCTGATAGTGGCCTTCAGCTCTTCTGCATTGTTGGTCTGGCGTATCGCATCTTCCTCTTCACAATACCCCATAGAGTTTCTTTAGGGTTAAGGTCAGGTGAGTTTGCTGGCCAATTAAGAACAGAGATACCATGGTCCTTAAACCAGGTACTGGTAGCTTTGGCACTGTGTGCAGGTGCCAAGTCCTGTTGGAAAATGAAATTGCATCTCCATAAAGTTGGTCAGCAGCAGGAAGCATGAAGTGCTCCAAAACTTCCTGGTAGACGGCTGCGTTGACCTTGGACCACAGAAAACACAGTGGACCAACACCAGCAGATGACATGGCACCCCAAACCAACACTGACTGTGGAAACTTTACACTGGACTTCAAGCAACGTGGATTCTGTGCCTCTCCTCTCTTCCTCCAGACTCTGGGACCTTGATTTCCAAAGGAAATGCAAAATTTACTTTCATCAGAGAACATAACTTTGGACCACTCAGCAGCACTCCAGTCCTTTTTGCGTTCTGACGCTTCAAGAGTGGCTTGACACAAGGAATGCGACAGCTGAAACCCATGTCTTGCATACGTCTGTGCGTGGTGGTTCTTGAAGCACTGACTCCAGCTGCAGTCCACTCTTTGTGAATCTCCCCCACATTTTTGAATGGGTTTTGTTTCACAATCCTCTCCAGGGTGCGGTTATCTCAATTGCTTGTACACTTTTTTTCTACCACATCTTTTCCTTCCCTTCATCTCTCTATTAATGTGCTTGGACACAGAGCTCTGTGAACAGCCAGCCTCTTTACCAATGACCTTTTGTGTCTTGCCCTCCTTGTGCAAGGTGTCAATGGTCGTCTTTTGGACAGCTGTCAAGTCAGCAGTCTTCCCCATGATTGTGTAGCCTACAGAACTAGACTGAGAGGCCTTTGCAGATGTTTTGAGTTAATTAGCTGATTAGAGTGTGGCACCCGGTGTCTTCAATATTGAACCTTTTCACAATATTCTAATTTTCTGAGATACTGATTTTGGGGTTTTTCATTAGTTGTCAGTTATAATCATCAATTAAAAGGAATGAACACTTGAAATATATCAGTCTGTGTGGAATGAATGTATACATTATCCAAGTTTCACTTTTTGAATGGAATTACTGAAATAAATAAACTTTTTGATGATACTTTAATTATATGACCAGCACCTGTGTGTGTGTATGTATATATATATATATATATATATATATATATATATATATATATATATATATATACAGGGTTGGGAGGGTTACTTCTGAAATGTATTCCACTACAGATTACAGAACACATACTGTAATTTCTAACATATTCCGTTAGATTATTCAACGTCAGCAACGTATTCTAAATAATTTGGATTACTTCTTCAGCACTGGTAGATTTTTTCACTTGTTTTGACTATAAAAACACATTCAAAATACATTCTCTGAAAAACCTTAATATCTTATGCAAAGTGTTGTTTCTAAAACAAGATAAACAGTAATTATTCACTTTCAAATTCATGTAATTTTAATTCAGCTCTCAAATCAAATATGGCGCCAATGGCACAAGAGATTTGATTTGAGAGTGAATAACAACTTAAATTTAATTCTGTTCAGACAAAGCTATCCCATTCACTGCTGCTTAAGAATATGGTTTAAGAACAATTTGTTTACACACATTTTAGCGCATCTGCTGCAAGAGGTGGCAAAAATCTGGCAAACTGGTGTATTTGATTTGACAGATTAGATCTGATAAATCCGATCAAATTTTACTGTTTGCACACCATTTTTGTCACCACTTCTGTGTGTAACTTAAGCGATGGCGTTGCCAAATGATTAATCTATTTACATGGTGCTTTTTATGACCTTTTGGATCTTGACAGACCAGTCATTACTGCTTTTGTATAGAAAGCGGCTTAATATTTTTGTCTTAACTGTCCCTTTAACCAAATTAGAGCATTTAATTAGAGCTCTCTGTCTGTCTCGTTCTCATCAGGTTGGCTAGTGGATCAGACAGGCTCATAAACAGTTACATTCTTTCATACTGGAATCTCTCTGATCTACAGTGCTGTGATTCTAGCTACTGCCTGAGTGTTCCTCCAATGCACTACAAGGCACTCTTGCTTTAACTGACACACCACAATCTTGAAATAAGAAATAATAGAGCTTTTCAGGTCATAGTTGTTAAACCAGACAATTAACATTTTTCAAACATGGGTTCCCTTGAGAAACAGCTGCAGATGGGTTTCAAAAAGAGCTGCTGAGGAAATTGCAGAAAATTTTTCATCTTTCTATTTTTCTGACTGCCATAAGCCATCTCACTATTTTTCTTTTTTGGGAAAGTAGAGGAAATGTAATAGTGTATTTTGTCTTTTGCTGCTTTTGGAGTAAATGGGAAAAAATTATGTTTGCGATGGTCTCCAATGTATCTCTATAGAGGTTTATCCTGCTATACTGCATACTGTACTGCTATATGAAATATGAAAAGGATCCATAATTACATTTTAATTAATGTGTCCACTCACAAAATGCACCATTGTTTACACAAAGTTGAGCTCACTATCCTTAAAACAGAAGTCAATGTGATCAAAGATCTCAACCTTATTTACATAATGCATGGAGGAACAGACTTTATGAACCCAAATATGAAAATCAATGTCCGAGTTACGCAACTTCTAGCAGTATCAAATAATATTAATTCATATGAGAATCATATATGAGTTAATACAGTATGTCATATTGTGCCTTTGATTATGGACTTTATAGACACAGAAAAGGGAAACAGAAATTATGCTATTTGTTCAGAAATGATGTCCCTTTTTTATTCTTAAAAAATCAGTAGTTGTGATTCAGCACACATATAAGTGTCTGTGTCTTAGTGCTGGATTAAACAGTCATTATGTTTTAAAGTGGCACTCTAAATAATTTTCTTTATCCTGTCTGTTTTTGTACACCCTAATCATTCAGGATTTACTTCAGCAGGTCACATACATCTTGTACATGACATTAATCCAGGGGTCCTACTGTTAAAGTAATATTAATGAGAAATCCACAAGATCTGTTTGAAAATGAGGGTTTTATAACAATTGTCAATAACAATTTATTGACATTTCATTGGTGCTTCCACTTGTGCTGGTCAACATTTACAACAACAAAAAACACTCACATGTCCAGATAATCAATATCTAGAGAGAAATTAATGAAGTTCTTTATCCTACCAGAATTTCACAACATTATTTTGCAGAATTTACCCCTTACTAACACAAAAGGACAGCCATTCAAAGTGTTTCCCTTGAATATAAAATTATACCACTTTAATATCTGGCAATGAGTAGATTTATTTTTATTGAAAAAAAATATTTTTTTAAATTTGAACAAGTGTATATTGTTATAAAAATGCAGTAACAAAATACAAAATAATATTTTTAAAACTTGAATTCAGTAGACTTATTATTGGAAATTAGCCTTTGTGATATGTTGCCACATCGTTTCTTACATTGTCATGCTTAAATGTCAACCACATTTAATGTCCCTGTTACAAAACTGATCATTTGTCAGTAGTAACAAATTAAATGTTTTCTTGCCGAATTCTCTGCAGTAAACATAAAATGTCCTCACAGCGAGGATCTCTACCGCTCTTCAAGGTGTTTTCAAGAACTTTTATACACTTCTGTCTACAACCTCTGTTATCTGGGATTTCTGCTGCTTTCATGTAAAAAAGGATTGATTCATCTTCTCTAGACTGTCTAGAATGGAATAGATAGCAGGCATAACTATAGTATAGATACTGTAGTCTATCAGGAGGGAGATCATCTTTCTCTAATAGGAGCTCACTGTATATCTCATTTGCTTTCTCAATGTTGTGTGCATTTTGGTACATTGTTGCAAGAGATAGCTTTACTTTGAAATTACGAGGATAATGTTTGAGGACCTCCTCAAAGAGATCAATGGACATCTCAACCAAAGCCTGCTTTTCTCTGCTGTCTTTATTCATCGAGTAAACCTTAGATTTATATAAGTTTGCCACATTTCTCAAAACTCTAGGGGAGGTAGGGAACTTTTCTCGAACTCTCTCTCCCTCTTGAATAGCTTTGTCCACGGAAATGTTTTGGAAATACTGGAGGATAACACCCAATCCCTCCATGTTTCCTGTATCAATGTTTTTTTGTAGTAAACTTTGCACTTCTTTATCATAGTTATTTTTATAGTTTGCCGGCACCTCAGACAATTTTAGCCAATAAAGGGACTGTAGGAACACACTATCTGGGTCTAGCTCTATTGCCCTTTTCAACTGCTTTAGAACCTCATCTGTAGTAAATTCAGACATTAGTAATGGCCTGGACATTGCACTGGCAAGACCTTTGTGCCATTCCTTCCTTTCTGGTTCTGCTTTCAAGGCCATTCTAAATAAATCAATTGACTGCCTTTTCTTTGAATAGTCAAACTTCACTAATGTCCAGGCCTTTTCACCACTAACTTCTGGGTGTAACATGCAACCAGGTGGAGCAGGGTGCATTTGCTGGAGCTTCTCTACCTCCTCTAGGTATGCTTTGCTCTCAGCCGTGTTTCCCAACAGAAAGTGTACCCAAGCCATGTTAGCTTTGTTCACCTGCAGCCTGGCTTCAGCCTCTTCTGTTCCCTGCTCCTGGATCACACTTTCTGCTTTGCAGAAGTGCAGCAGTGCCTTTTTGTTGGAGCCAAGAGCATATTGGATGTAGCCAAGCAGGTTGTTGTTGTGAACCTGCCAAGTGCACGTCTGCTGGTCCATGTCATGAAAGTCATCTGATAACTCTTGGAGCTTATGTTTATAGCACCCCAGATCCCAGGTAAAGTGGCATTCTAGCTTCTCAAGGTGGCATTTCAGAGGGAAGCTGAAAAAGAGAGATTATTTAGACACAAAAGCTTTGATTTTGTTACATTAAAGTGACCTTATCTTGAATTAATGCGTATCACGCAAACAGAATCAAGTTCAGTTCAGCTCAATCAACAGCATTTGTGGCATAATTGAATGTCATCCCTCCTTAAAATAATAAAAAGAAAAAAAAAGAAAAAATCATGGTTGCAGTGAGACACTTTTATCCAGAATTTTTTTGTTTTGTCACAGATGGCTACTACGAAATGTGAATAACTTTGCATCTACATAAAAAACATGTTAGACCAACATTATACAGTATGTAGCTTAACAACAACAACAGGCCTATACTTTGATTTTATAAAATTATAAGGTGAAACACAAACAAATAAAAAACATATGGATTGTAAAAGTAGAATTTCAGTAGTAACATTAACATTGATCCTGCACTTCTGATTTTAAAGCTAAACAACAGACATTATCAGTGAAAGATCACTTTCATCACAGCCATTTTACTTCAATTATGACTACATTTTCAAATAAATAAATTCTCTTACTCCATCATAATAGGTGGCAGTCTGTCTTGGAAATATGTTTCTTCCAGCAGAGGTAAAAGTTATTTGCTGTTCCTATGAGCTGCTCTTAAAGATAGTTTATGGACCTTCCTCCCAGGGGCGTGTTTACGATTTTTAAAGCCCCAAGCTACTGACGTCTGGGGACCCAATTTCAAACATTTTGCTTAAACAATTACATAAAATCAATTTTAAATTCATCCTATCAGCAATTTTAGCCATGTACATTCAAAATGTTTAATGAAATAAAATTGTAGTTAATAATAATAATAATTATGACATGTTTTCCAGTTTTTCCACAATATAGTGATAAAAAAAGAAATACATATATTTTTCAAGTCTAGAAGCTGCGCAACTTATAAAACAGAACGTGTGTGTGTCTCGATGGGTCTTTTTGAGACCTGACGTTCTTTTTTGACACAGAGTCTAAAAATGTGCCGGTCCGGCATGAGACACTTAACAAATAGAGAGACGTGGTGCAGCAGGTATGGACGTTCGTCCAGTATGTGTTTAAAAAAGAGAAAAATGGAAAAACAGAACAGAAAAAACTAGTTGGATGTGAACGGCTCTTAACACATGCGTTTGCGTGTATGTGAGTGAGAGCGCCAGGGCGAAACAAGTTCGGAAGGACTATGTATTTTTTGTACACAAAACAGTATATCACTCCTTAAGCGTTGTTTGCTGAGCTTTCTGCCTTGGCGGGTGGCCTCCCATAATTGCGTGTTACGAGTATTACATGAAATTACCCAAGAACAGTTTCAATCGCAAAGTTTCAAGTGATGTGACTGGCAAAGGCTATTACTTTTTATGAAGAGAAACAGATTTTCAAAAGCTTGTTATGATCGACACAGTTAAACAGGACATTTTATATCTCATTGAGAAGGGACATGAGGGATGAGGTACAATGAATGAAAAAGAGAAACTGAACTAAAATTGATTCAGTAATTCAATGAACACCACTGGGCCTTTTTGCTTATTAAAAAAAATGAAATGTCCCTTTTTCAGGACACTATATTTTAAAGATAATTTTGTAGAAATCCAAATAACTTTAGAGATCTTTATTGTAAAAGGTTTCAACAATGTTTTCCATGCTTGTTTTATGGTTCATAAACAGTTAATGAACATGCACCTGTGGAATGGTCATAAAAACACTAACAGCTTACAGATGCAATTAAGGTCACAGTTATAAAAACTTAGGACTCTAAAGTTTTTCTACTGTGGGTTTATGTGTGGAAGAAGGACTTTGGATCCAATAGTATCTTTAGAAGCTATAAGGAAGGCATTTATAAATAAGGAAAGTGTCATCGCTGTTTTCTTCGCTATAGAAAATGTGTAAGATATGTTGTGGACGGAGGGATTATTAATAAAGCTAGGAAAGATGAGTATAAAAGGAAGAATGTATAACTGGGTTAAATAGTTTTTAATCAGGAGAAGCATTGGGGTGAAGAGTGGCGGTGCCATATCCTCTAGTGGTGTGATTGATAATGGAACACCCCATGGCAGTATAATAAATCCACTTTAATTTATCATCGTGATTAATGATATTTTCACAAGGATACATACAAGTGTGGGTAAATAATTGTTTGATGATGATGGGGCACTCTGGTTTAAAGGAAAGAATAGAGAATATAATATAAAGAAAATGCAATGTTTGTTAAATGAAGTAGAAAAATGGTCAGGGTAAAATGGATTCAAGTTTTCAGTGGAAAAGACAAAAATAATACTTTTTACAAACATGATTAGGATGGTGGATGTTAAGTAAAAATTATATAAACAAGAACTGGAACATGTAAATAAAAGATTTCTAGGAGATAGTTTGGCTTTAAAAAACATATACATTCACGATAAGAACTATATTGGATAATGGTTGCATAGTATATGTTTCTGCAAATAAATCTCAATGAATTAATTTGGTTAAAATTCAGTCTCAAGCCCCAAGAATTTGTTGCAGAGCATATTTGACTTCTCCAGTTTCAGCTCTTCAAGTAGAAATGATTGAAATGCCTTTGCAGATAAGAAGACAACAATTACTGGCATCTTATTGGGTAAATCTAAGAGGTCAGAGTATCACCCTACAAATAAGGTATTGGTGCCTAGTTGGGAATATGAGAAGAGTGCAATAGATTTGGACGGACTGTGGGGAAATGAGTAAAAGGTATGAGACTGGAAGAATTTAGATAGGTTCCAATAATTCCTGTATCTCCTGTGCCATTGTGGGTTATGCCCCAATCAGAAGTTGATCTAAATTTATTAGAAAGAAGGCAAAAGGAAGGTCCATATGAAGCAGAGGTATATGATGTAAGGGAGTATGTGGGGTCAAGATATGGGGATTATATGCACATTTATACCGATGCTTTGAAAGATCCAAAAACAGGTCATGTGGGTGCTGCATTCATTATTCCAAAGTTAAACGTGTATAAGAATAGCAGGATTTCGGATTACCTATCAGTGTATACTGGAGAGATGTTTGCAATAATTATGGCAATAAGGTGGATTAGTGAAGTTAACACATTATTCAATTTCTATCTTCGTTGTTGAATCCTTTTATGTTCATACAAATATTTACACATGTTATGTTTGCTGAAAATAAAAGCAGTTGATAGTGAGAGGACGTTTCTTTTTTTGCTGAGTTTACATTTGATTTTCTGTTCACAGATCAGTCTGATTGCCAATGACCCATTTTTGCATTCACAAGTTAAGCCTGACATACACCTTACTTTGTCACTTTGGAGAAAGATGCATGCAGTTAACAAAAAGCTGTCAGAAGTCAGAGAACTGTAGAAAGGTGATTTTAAAAAGTAGGAAAATTACAGCCCATTCCTTTCAAGGGACCTCCCACACTATCTGAACCCTTAATATCAAGCATATTTACATTGTCATTTTGGAGTAAAAGGCACCCAAAGTCACCAAAATGCCCAAACACATTGCATTTATTCTCTAATTCAGAAACCTGTAGAAAAGTGAATTTTTCTTCAAAAGAAATGAAAAGTCTCAGCATGTTTTGGTGAATTTGCATTTACAAAAGAATGACAAAGTACATATGCTTGATATTAAGGGTTCAGATAGTTTGGAAGGTCCCTTGCAAGAAACGGGCCAACATTTTTTCTAGTGATGCTCCGATTGATCGGCCGATATTGGCTTTAAATAGCTCAATCGGCAACCCCCAAAAGCGCCGATCAAAAAAGCCGATCACGTGATGTAAATAACTCGCGCAACTTTTCTGCATGTGGCGCGCGCGGGAACACAATAGCAGAGCAGAGCTGGCTAGACAGCAGGAAAATGACTTCTCCTTCTCCCGTCTGGAGGTTTTTCAAAGTGTCAGACAAAGACATAAAATTAGCCATATGCAATACATGTCGTGCTGAAATCCCTCGAGGTGGAACACACCAACGGCATTTTAATACAAACATGATTAGGCATCTTCGAACACGCCATACAACAGCTGAATATGCAGAGTATGAGAGACTAAACCAGCCGACGCAAACATCCCCATCCCTCAATCAGCCGACTGTGAGTGATGCCTTTAAACGACGTGAACCATACAGCCGGGATAGTAAGAGATGGAAAGACATCACGTCCAGTATCATGGAATTCATTTGCCTCGACGAACAACCTCTATCCGTTGTGGAGGATAAAGGGTTCCGTCGCCTGCTAACCTGCCTTGATCCACGATACGACCCCCCCAGGCAGGAAATATCTAACTGATGTGTGTCTCCCCACGTTGTACAAATCCGTGCACACACACATTGACAAGCTTCTGAATGATAGCGTACATAGGCCTATTAGCTTCACAAGCGATATATGGAGTGCAGACGCCTGTCCAATGTCCCTGCTAAGCTTAACAGCGCACTTTATTGACTCAAACTTCAAAAGACACAACATTGTGCTACACTGTCAGGATTTCACGGGGTCACATTCTGCGGAGGCTTTGGTGAACGCATTTAGCGGCATGTTTCAGTCATGGGGGATCCAAAAAGAGAAAATCCACGCAATTCTAACCGACAACGCCAAAAACATGCAGAAAGCAATGAGAGACGCAGATTTCCCTGGCCTGCCGTGTATGGCACACACTCTCCAGCTTGCTGTGCATGAGGGGGTATTGTCCCAGCGAAGTATTTTGGATATCACAGCCTCAGGGAGACGCATAGTTGGGCACTTTAAACATTCGCCGTTGGCTTACAGCCGGCTGGAAAATGTACAAAAGCAACTCGGCCAGCCTATTAATAAACTTCGCCAGGATGTGTCCACTCGATGGAACAGTACATTGTACATGCTCCAGAGTCTATTAGAGCAGAAATTGGCGCTTGCAGCATATGCTGTAGAATACGAATTGCCATGCACGTTTACAATTCACCAGTGGAAATTAATCGAAAATATGATCTCCATCCTTGCTCCGTTTGAAGAGCTGACACAACAAATCAGCTCCTCAACTGCGGATGTGATTCCGTGTATAAGAGCCAACCCAGTCTCACGGCAGTTCGAAGAGCTCTCACCCGACTCTTGGAGAAGACGGAGTCTGACCATGGCGTGAAAACATCAAAAACAGTGCTACTGGAAGCTGTCAGGAGACGATTTGCTGACATTGATACACAGAAGCTATATGCAATTGCAACTATCCTAGATCCAAGGTAAGAGAAACTTATCACTTATCATTAGTCTTCCATTGTCTTTCAGTCTTAGGCCAACTACCTCTTTGTTTAAAATACGTAATTATGCTTTTCTTATGCCTTATTTGAAGGGATCAAATATATTATTAAATTAATATAGTAGGCTTGCTAGGCTTTAGTAATCTAAAATATTTTTAAACTATGTAATATTTTTTTGTTGTTTTTTTGTTGTTTCAGCAGGAAACCGATGGAGTGCGTACTCCAGGTAGGGAATGAGGTTTTGCCCCAAGTGAAGGAGTTCAAGTACCTCGGGTCTTGTTCACGAGTGAGGGACAATGGAGCGGGAGGTTGGCCGGAGAGTCGGGGCAGCAGGGGCGGTATTGCACTCGCTCTATCGCATCGTTAGTCACGAAAAGAGAGCTGAGCCGAAAGGCAAAGCTCTCGATCTACCGGGTCAATTTTTGTTCCTACCCTCACCTATGGTCATGAAGGTTGGGTCATGACCGAAAGAACTAGGTCTCGAGTACAAGCGGCCTAAATGGGCTTCCTCAGAAGGGTGGCGGGCTTCTCCCTTAGAGATAGGGTGAGGAGCTCAGTCATCCGTGAGGAGCTCGGAGTAGAGCCGCTGCTCCTTTGCGTTGAAAGGAGTCAGTTGAGGTGGTTTGGGCATCTGGTAAGGATGCCTCTGGCCACCTCCCTAGGGAGGTGTTTCAGGCACGCCCAGCTGGGAGGAGGCCTCGGGAAGACCCAGGACTAGGTGGAGAGATTACATCTCCACACTGGCCTGGGAACGCTCGGGTCGCCAAGTCAGAGCTGGTTAATGTGGCTCGGATAGGGAAGTTTGGGGCCCCCTGCTGGAGCAGCTGCCCCCGCGACCCGACTTCGGATAAGCGGTTGAAGATGGATGGATGGATGGATGGATGGATGGATGGTAATATTTTTTGTCATAGTTGGAAATACTATCGAGTAGGCCTATTTCATGTTTTGAGATGTAACCTGTAGGCCTATGCATTGCTCATATTGACCGTTTAACCGTTAACCTAAATTTTTTTGACCGATTAATAGCCTTTTTTTTTTTGCTGCATGGTTAAAAAAAACTATATGGCTATGCCTATATTTGTTAACTCAATGTGGCGCATCGATACGCAACTATAGCCTACAGACATATTTAAAAAAAATAAATAAATCCGGTTTTCAGCTGAAAACTGATTCAGTGTTTTCTTTTTGTCGTCATAATTTAATTGTTTAAGTTAAAACAATATTTATTTTAGGCCTATTTTATGTTTTTTATTTATATTATTCTGTTTTTCTCTGTTGACACTGTCAGAAATGCTGCAGGTGAACATTTTATATGAATCCAGATTCTGTTGTTGATCTGTTTGCACGTTAAACCCGTGATTTTTTTTAAATTTTTTTTTTACGGGTCACAGACACTCGTAAATTAAATTTTGTCTGTCGAATATTAACCGAAATGAGCATTCTGACACAAATGGATGTGTGCATGGCATGTCACTCTAATTGATTTTACATAGTTTTCAATTTTTACATCTATTTCATTTCAGGTACAAAGACAGATATTTTCCAGAGGCACTCAAACCAACTGTGCATGATCTGTTTTGGGAAGCCGTTGGAGCCCATTGCAGCACTGAACTGCCAAGCAGCGTGGAGGTGCCCGGTTCCAGCAGGTCAACAGACAAAAGCCCACCAGCTTGCTCTTTACAGGCAATGTTTGCTGAACTGGTGGAGGAGGATACAGGACAAACTGATGAGGAAATCACAATAGTCTCGCAGATCAACCAATATCTAGCAGAGCCCGTAATGTCACACAGTGGACATCCACTTGCTTATTGGCAGGCGAATAAAGGCCGTTTCGCAGCACTTGCACAGGCAGCAAGAGCATATCTTTGTTCACCGTGCACAAGTGTGGATAGTGAGCTGACTATTTAGCACAGCTGCAAACGTTATTGATGACAAAAGAAACCGTCTGACATCAAAAAATGCAGAGATGCTCATAGTCATCAAGAGAAACTTGCCTTTAGTTTATGATTGAGACCTGAATGATTTTGTCCTTTGTGAGGCCAAGCAAGTTTTTGTTTGAAACATTTTGTGGCCAATTGTTTAATTTTATTACATTAAAAAACACTACATTTTACAAGTAGCCTGGGCCTAAATGTGACCTCATCCTATCCCAAGTTCATGTGGGTTGGTAACTATCTGCTTGGCCTTCTTTTGTTTCTCTGCCTTGTTATTTATGAAGGATGGCATTGGCTTACAGTAGCTAATCTAGCTATACATTATTTTATTTTTGGATCTGATGTAGTTAGTTCCTCAACTACATCCATTGTAGTCTGCCTGACCCCTCTTTGTTTTGAAAAATGTTACTCTGCCTTATTTGGAAAAGATGGCATACAGTAGCCTTATGTTATCTTGTTTTCTAACTACAATCAAATAAACATTGGTGGTTCTTTATGATTTTCTTGACTCTAGCATATTTCTACTGATAAAAGATTCCCATTCCCCTGCCATTCTGTGATCGGCAGTGATCGGCAATCGGCAGATCATGATTTTGGTGATCGGTAATCGGTGATCGGCCCCAAAAATGCTGATCGGAACATCACTAATTTTTTCCACTTATACTTTTTGACCAGACTGCGGCTACTTAAAACTTTCTGTGACTTTTGCCACAGTTGACCTTCTGTCGGTGTGGACCAGACTGGATAGCCTTTCTTGCCCTCGCATATCAATGAGCCATACTCAAAACAATCAAATATCTGGGTTACACTCATAATGGAGGTGAATGGGGCCAATCCATTAAAAAAAGCCACAAGACATAAACAATATATGTGTTAACATGATTTTATTGTGATAAATTAGCTTTATAATAGCAAAATTTTCTGTGCAAAATTACAGCCAATTGTACAACTTCGTTCCATGATGAAAAACAATGGTTTAAACAACTTGACAGCTCAAATAATACATGAGTTTTAACAGAAGAAATAATGAAAGTGCTTTTATCAAATAAAAGTTTCACATTTCTACCTTGAAAACCTCCAAAAATGTCCATTGGAAGTACCTCACTTTAACTTCGATTTTTGCTTTTTGTAAAGAAAAGGACAAGTCGAAATAATTTTTTGTGGTTATCAACATTATGGACAGATGCTGTCGATTGAGTTTAACTTGTATTGAACCCTGAATATTCCTTTAAAGGTGCTGTAAACTTTTTTACAGCACCAAGTGAGCTTTATTGAGACCATCATGGAGCAGAAGAGGTTGTCTAAAACAACAGCAGCAAAGAGACTGGTGAGATATCTTATGACCATTATTGATGTATATTTGTTAAGGATTGAGGTCTGGGTGTGTCTGTATCAAACTATTGCCCATCTATTTTTGAGACGTGCCTTTCTTCAGAGGAAAAGATTATAGTTATCTTCGTATAAAATCCCATATTAAACCATACATAAGAATGAAATGGTGTCAGTTGTGCTAACTGATAAATTGCTGAACAATAAATTTTATTGAAGAATTTATGGCTGAACAAAGCATTTTGCATTAAGTTATCAAACAAATTCAAACTGACCAAACAAAGCAATTGTACTGAGGTCAAACATTAAGACTGTTGAGCGAACTAAAAAATCTTAATGTATCATGCTGACTTACTTTTTTAACTTTGCTTAACAATTCCCTTTTTTTACAGTGAACATACACTCACTGAGAACTTTGTTCGGAAATCCTGTACACCTTATTTAAGTGATTAGCCAATCTTGTGGCAGCAATGCATAAAGTCATGCAGATACGTGTCAGGAGCATCAGTTAATGTTCACATCATCCATCAGAATGGGAAAAACTGTGATCTCAGTGATTTAGACCATGGCATGATTGTTGGAGCCAGATGGACTGGTTTGAGTATTTCTATAACTTCTGATCTCCTGGCATTTTCACACACAACAGTGTCTAGAGTTTATTCAGAATGGTGCCAAAAACAAAAAACATCCAGTGAGCGGGAGTTCTGCGGACGGGAAAGGCCTTGTTGATGACAGAGGTCAGCGGAGAATGGCCAGACTGGTTTGAGCATACTGAAAGGCTACAGTAACTCAGATAACCACTCTGTACAATTGTAGTGAGCAGAATAGCATCTCAGAATGCACAACACATTGAACCTTGAGGCGGATGGGTCACTTTATTAAGACCATAGTGTTCCTAAAACCCAAAGTATACTTCACCTGTCTGCGTTCCGTGATGGTCCATGCACAGTCCACGTGACGTATTTTTTGTCATCAGGAGTGTCCGCGGACGTCTGCTCACAGTGTCCGTGTGCAACCAGATTTTTCTCTCCTTGCAGACAAACGCGCATGCGCAAGATTGTCTGATGAGATGGAAGAGTCCACTAGGTTGCAATATGCACAATTTGGCTGTACTGTCAAGCAGTAGTCGAAGAACATATCCTTCTCCATCGTTTTGTTGTTGTTATTCTTGCTTCCTCTAATGGCAGATCAGTTTTTCTTGTTATTAATCCTTCAGAGTGGATGTCCTGTAAATGACACGATTCAGTGCTGCCCTCTAACGTCTGGTAGCATATAACAAAGCAATTGTACTGCATGTGTCGAACGCGTCCATTCGCGCTCAACCACGTGATGAATACTTTCAAAGCTATGCGTGCACAGAACGGAACGAAGGAAATACACAAAGTGAAGTATACCTGGGCTTTAATAAAGTGCTCGGTGAGTGTATACCTGTAAATGTCCATATTTACATATTCAATATCTATTACAGATGGCTATATAGCATCCATATTCTTTCCTATTTACTACTATTACTACAACATCTAATAATATTAATAATAAAATCATAACATTTGTAATGAATTTTCTTAATTTAATCTTGATTTTCAATGCATTTTTGTGTATATGTAAACCACTTACAAAAATAGTTATTAAAGTGCATGAATACAGAGATATTTATTTCTTAATTATCCTGAAATATTTTCTTGAATGCAACAGGAACATGGTAATTTTTCTATAGAATAAAATTACATTCTGATCTGAAAATGTTTACTGAATTGTCTAAAAAAAAAAATGTCCTCACAGTGAGGTTTATTTCCCATCTTCACTTTATGTTCAAGAATCTCTATACTCTTTTGCTTTTCTTTTGAAATGTTTTTGATTGCTGCTGCTTTCATATAAAAGTTGATTGACTCATTGTGTTTGGACTCTCTCCAATAGTATAGAAACCTGATCGCATGAAAATTCATACATCATTTAAGAGTTGTCTATTTTGTATGATGTAAAAAAACATTTGAACAAATATATATTGTTATAAAAATGCACTAACAAAATACAAAATAATATTTTTAAAACTTGAATTCAGTAGACTTATTATTGGAAATTAGCCTTTGTGATATGTTGCCACATCGTTTCTTACATTGTCATGCTTAAATGTCAACCACATTTAATGCCCCTGTTACAAAACTGATCATTTGTCAGTAGTAACAAATTAAATGTTTTCTTGCCGAATTCTCTGCAGTAAACATAAAATGTCCTCACAGCGAGGATCTCTACCGCTCTTCAAGGTGTTTTCAAGGACTTTTATAGACTTCTGTCTACAACCTCTGTTATCTGTCATTTCTGCTGCTTTCATGTGAAAAAGGATTGATTCATCTTCTCTAGACTGTCTAGAATGAAATAGATAGCAGGCATAACTATAGTATAGATACTGTAGTCTATCAGGAGGGAGATCATCTTTCTCTAATAGGAGCTCACTGTATATCTCATTTGCTTTCTCAATGTTGTGTGCATTTTGGTACATTTTTGCAAGAGATAGCTTTACTTTGAAATTACGAGGATAATGTTTGAGGACCTCCTCAAAGAGATCAATGGACATCTCAACCAAAGCCTGCTTTTCTCTGCTGTCTTTATTCATCTTGTAAACCTTAGATTTATATAAGTTTGCCACATTTCTCAAAACTCTAGGGGAGGTAGGGAACTTTTCTCGAACTCTCTCTCCCTCTTGAATAGCTTTGTCCATGGAAATGTTTTGGAAATACTGGAGGATAACACCCAATCCCTCCATGTTTCCAGTATCAATGCTTTTTTGTAGTAAACTTTGCACTTCTTTATCATAGTTATTTTTATAGTTTGCCGGCACCTCAGACAATTTTAGCCAATAAAGGGACTGTAGGAACACACTATCTGGGTCTAGCTCTATTGCCCTTTTCAACTGCTTTAGAACCTCATCTGTAGTAAATTCAGACATTAGTAATGGCCTGGACATTGCACTGGCAAGACCTTTGTGCCATTCCTTCCTTTCTGGTTCTGCTTTCAAGGCCATTCTAAATAAATCAATTGACTGCCTTTTCTTTGAATAGTCAAACTTCACTAATGTCCAGGCCTTTTCACCACTAACTTCTGGGTGTAACATGCAACCAGGTGGAGCAGGGTGCATTTGCTGGAGCTTCTCTACCTCCTCTAGGTATGCTTTGCTCTCAGCCGTGTTTCCCAACAGAAAGTGTACCCAAGCCAGGTTAGCTTTGTTCACCTGCAGCCTGGCTTCAGCCTCTTCTGTTCCCTGCTCCTGGATCACACTTTCTGCTTTGCAGAAGTGCAGCAGTGCCTTTTTGTTGGAGCCAAGAGCATATTGGATGTAGCCAAGCAGGTTGTTGTTGTGAACCTGCCAAGTGCACGTCTGCTGGTCCATGTTATGAAAGTTGTCCCATAACTCTTGGAGCTTATGTTTATAGCACCCCAGATCCCAGGTAAAGTGGCATTCTAGCTTCTCAAGGTGGCATTTCAGAGGGAAGCTGAAAAAGAGAGATTATTTAGACACAAAAGCTTTGATTTTGTTACATTAAAGTGACCTTATCTTGAATTAATGCGTATCACGCAAACAGAATCAAGTTCAGTTCAGCTCAATCAACAGCATTTGTGGCATAATTGAATGTCATCCCTCCTTAAAATAATAAAAAGAAAAAAAAGAAAAATCATGGTTGCAGTGAGACACTTTTATCCAGAATTTTTTGTTTTGTCACAGATGGCTACTACTGAAATGTGAATAACTTTGCATCTACATAAAAAACATGTTAGACCAACATTATACAGTATGTAGCTTAACAACAACAACAGGCCTATACTTTGATTTTATAAAATTATAAGGTGAAACACAAACAAATAAAAAACATATGGATTGTAAAAGTAGAATTTCAGTAGTAACATTAACATTGATCCTGCACTTCTGATTTTAAAGCTAAACAACAGACATTATCAGTGAAAGATCACTTTCATCACAGCCATTTTACTTCAATTATGACTACATTTTCAAATAAATAAATTCTCTTACTCCATCATAATAGGTGGCAGTCTGTCTTGGAAATATGTTTCTTCCAGCAGAGGTAAAACTTATTTGCTGTTCCTATGAGCTGCTCTTAAAGATAGTTTATGGACCTTCCTCCCAGGGGGGTGTTTACGATTTTTAAAGCCCCAAGCAACTGACGTCTGGGGACCCAATTTCAAACATTTTGCTTAAACAATTACATAAAATCAATTTTAAATTCATCCTATCAGCAATTTTAGCCATGTACATTCAAAATGTTTAATGAAATAAAATTGTAGTTAATAATAATAATAATTATGACATGTTTTCCAGTTTTTCCACAATATAGTGATAAAAAAAGAAATACATATATTTTTCAAGTCTAGAAGCTGCGCAACTTATAAAACAGAACGTGTGTGTGTCTCGATGGGTCTTTTTGAGACCTGACGTTCTTTTTTGACACAGAGTCTAAAAATGTGCCGGTCCGGCATGAGACACTTAACAAATAGAGAGACGTGGTGCAGCAGGTATGGACGTTCGTCCAATATGTGTTTAAAAAAGAGAAAAATGGAAAAACAGAACAGAAAAAACTAGTTGGATGTGAACGGCTCTTAACACATGCGTTTGCGTGTATGTGAGTGAGAGCGCCAGGGCGAAACAAGTTCGGAAGGACTATGTATTTTTTTGTACACAAAACAGTATATCACTCCTTAAGCATTGTTTGCTGAGCTTTCTGCCTTGGCGGGTGGCCTCCCATAATTGCGTGTTACGAGTATTACATGAAATTACCCAAGAACAGTTTCAATCGCAAAGTTTCAAGTGATGTGACTGGCAAAGGCTATTACTTTTTATGAAGAGAAACAGATTTTCAAAAGCTTGTTATGATCGACACAGTTAAACAGGACATTTGATATCTCATTGAGAAGGGACATGAGGGATGAGGTACAATGAATGAAAAAGAGAAACTGAACTAAAATTGATTCAGTAATTCAATGAACACCACTGGGCCTTTTTGCTTATAAAAAAAAATGAAATGTCCCTTTTTCAGGACACTATATTTTAAAGATAATTTTGTAGAAATCCAAATAACTTTAAAGATCTTTATTGTAAAAGGTTTCAACAATGTTTTCCATGCTTGTTTTATGGTTCATAAACATTTAATGAACATGCACCTGTGGAATGGTCATAAAAACACTAACAGCTTACAGATGCAATTAAGGTCACAGTTATAAAAACTTAGGACTCTAAAGTCTTTCTACTGTGGGTTTATGTGTGGAAGAAGGACTTTGGATCCAATAGTATCTTTAGAAGCTATAAGGAAGGCATTTATAAATAAGGAAAGTGTCATCGCTGTTTTCTTCGCTATAGAAAAGGTGTAAGATATGTTGTGTTAGGAGGGATTATTAATAAAGCTAGGAAAGATGAGTATAAAAGGAAGAACGTATAACTTGGTTAAATAGTTTTTAATCAGGAGAAGCATTGGGGTGAAGAGTGGCGGTGCTATATCCTCTAGTGGTGTGATTGATAATGGAACACCCCATGGCAGTATAATAAATCCACTTTAATTTATCATCGTGATTAATGATATTTTCACAAGGATACATACAAGTGTGGGTAAATAATTGTTTGATGATGATGGGGCACTCTGGTTTAAAGGAAAGAATAGAGAATATAATATAAAGAAAATGCAATGTTTGTTAAATGAAGTAGAAAAATGGTCAGGGTAAAATGGATTCAAGTTTTCAGTGGAAAAGACAAAAATAATACTTTTTACAAACATGATTAGGATGGTGGATGTTAAGTAAAAATTATATAAACAAGAACTGGAACATGTAAATAAAAGATTTCTAGAAGAGAGTTTGGCTTTAAAAACCATATACATTCACAATAAGAACTATATTGGATAATGGTTGCATAGTATATGTTTCTGCAAATAAATCTCAATGAATTAATTTGGATAAAATTCAGTCTCAAGCCCCAAGAATTTGTTGCAGAGCATATTTGACTTCTCCAGTTTCAGCTCTTCAAGTAGAAATGATTGAAATGCCTTTGCAGATAAGAAGACAACAATTAATGGCATCTTATTGGGTAAATCTAAGAGGTCAGAGTATCACCCTACAAATAAGGTATTGGTGCCTAGTTGGGAATATGAGAAGAGTGCAATAGATTTGGATGGACTGTGGGGAAATGAGTAAAAGGTATGAGACTGGAAGAATTTAGATAGGTTCCAATAATTCCTGTATCTCCTGTGCCATTGTGGGTTATGCCCCAAGCAGAAGTTGATCTAAATTTATTAGAAAGAAGGCAAAAGGAAAGTCCATATGAAGCAGCGTTATATGATGTAAGGGAGTATGTGGGGTCAAGATATGGGGATTATATGCACATTTATACCGATGCTTTGAAAGATCCAAAAACAGGTCATGTGGGTGCTGCATTCATTATTTCAAAGTTAAACGTGTATAAGAATAGCAGGATTTCAGATTACCTATCAGTGTATACTGGAGAGATGTTTGCAATAATTATGGCAATAAGGTGGATTAGTGAAGTTAACACATTATTCAATTTCTATCTTTGTTGTTGAATCCTTTTATGTTCATACAAATATTTACACATGTTATGTTTGCTGAAAAAAAAAGCAGTTGATAGTGAGAGGACGTTTCTTTTTTTGCTGAGTTTACATTTGATTTTCTGTTCACAGATCAGTCTGATTGCAAATGACCCATTTTTGCATTCACAAGTTAAGCCTGACATACACCTTACTTTGTCACTTTGCAGACAGATGCATGCAGAAGTCAGAGAAAAAGCTGTCAGAAGTCAGAGAACTGTAGAAAGGTGATTTTAAAAAGTATGAACATTTCAGCCCATTCCTTTCAAGGGACCTCCCACACTATCTGAACCCTTAATATCAAGCATATTTAAGGTGTCATTTTGGAGTAAAAGTCACCAAAATGCCCAAACACATTGCGATTATTCTCAAATTCAGAGACCTGTAGAAAAGTGCATTTTTCTTCAAAAAAATGAAAAATTGCAAAAAACTTGCGATGTCAGCGTGTTTTGGTGAATTTGGATGCATTTACAAAAGAATGACAAAGTACATATGCTTGATATTAAGGGTTCAGATAGTGTGGAAGGTCCCTTGCAAGAAATGGGCCTACATTTTTTCCACTTATACTTATACTTTTTGACCAGGCTGCGGCTACTTAAAACTTTCTGTGACTTTTGCCACAGTTGACCTTCTGTTTGTGTGGACCAGACTGGATAGCCTTTCTTGCACTCGCATATGGATGAGCCATAATCGAAACAATCAAAAATCTGGGTTACACTTATAATGGAGGTGAATGGCACCAATCCAATAAAAAAAAGCCACAAGACAAACAATATGTGTTAACATGATTTTATTGTGATAAACATTTTCTGTGTAAAATTACAGCCAATTGTACAACTTCGTTCCATGATGAAAAACAATGGTTTAAACAAATTGACAGCTCAAATAATACATGAGTTTTAACAGAAGAAATAATGAAAGTGCTTTTATAAAATAAAAGTTTCACATTTCTACCTTGAAAGCCTCCAAAAATGTCCATTGGAAGTACCTCACTTTAACTTCGATTTTTGCTTTTTGTAAAGAATAGGAAAGTTGAAATAATTTTTTGTGGTTATCAACATTATGGACAGATGCTGTCGATTGAGTTTAACTTGTATTGAAACCTGAATATTCCTTTAAAGGTGCTATAAACTTTTTTAGCTTTTCTACAATTTCCACAAGCTGAGCCCTTGGATTAGCCATGCCCCCTCTTTCCAAAACCCTTCACAAGATACCAAGTGAGCTTTATTGAGACCATCATCGAGCAGAAGAGGTTATCTAAAACAACAGCAGCAAAGAGACTGGTGAGATATCTTATGACACTTAATTCCTTAATATCTTTCGGTGAGTTGGAAAATGTTTGCATACCTTTTAAGGTTGTTTGTTGATTGTCACCATTATTGATGTATATTTGTTAAGGATTGAGGTCTGGGTGTGTCTGTATCAAACTATTGCCCATCTATTTTTGAGACGTGCCTTTCTTCAGAGGCAAAGATTATAGTTAACTTCACATAAAATGTCATATTAAACCATACATAAGAATGAAATGGTGTCAGTTGTGCTAACTGATAAATTGCTGAACAAGAAATCTTATTGAAGAATTTATGGCTGAACAAAGCATTTTGCATTAAGTTATCAAACAAATTCAAACTGACCAAACAAAGAAATTGTACTGAGGTCAAACATTAAGACTGTTGAGAGAACTCAAAAATCTTATGTATCATGCTGACTTACTTTTTTACTTTTCTCAACAATTCCTTTTTTTTACAGTGAACATACACTCACTAAGAACTTTGTTCAGAAATCCTGTACACCTTATTTATGCGATTAGCCAATCTTGTGGCAGCAATGCATAAAATCATGGCATGATTTTTGGAGCCAGATGGGCTGGTTTGAGTATTTCTATAACTTCTGATCTCCTGGCATTTTCACACACACAACAGTGTCTAGAGTTTATTCAGAATGGTGCCAAAAACAAAAAACATCCAGTGAGCTGGAGTTCTGCGGACGGGAAAGGCCTTGTTGATGACAGAGGTCAGCGGAGAATGGCCAGACTGGTTCGAGGTTACAGAAAGGCTACAGTAACTCAGATAACCACTCTGTACAATTGTAGTGAGCAGAATAGCATCTCAGAATGCACAACACATCGAATGGGCTACAGCTGTAGTCCACGTCGGTCACTTTATTAAGACCATAGTGTTCTTAAAACCCAAAGTATACTTCACCTGTCCGCGTTCCGTGATGGTCCATGCACAGTCCGCTTGATGTATTTTTTGTCATCAGGAGTGTCCGCGGACGTCTGCTCACAGTGATCGTGTGCAACCAGATTTTTATCTCCTTTCGGACAAACGTGCATGCGCAAGGTTGTCTGTTGAGATAGAAGAGTCCACTAGGTGGCAATATGCACAGTTTGGCTGTACTATCGAGCAGTAATCGAAGAACATATCTTCTCCATCGTTTTGTTGTTGTTAATTCTCACAGCAAGGATTTTTTCCCAACTTCACTTTATGTTCAAGAATCTCTATACTCTTCTGCTTTTCTTCTGAAAAGTTTTTGATTGCTGCCGCTTTCATATAAAAGTTGATTGAATCATTGTGTTTGGACTCCCTCCAATAGTATAGAAACCTGATCGCATGAACATTTTTACATAATTTAAGAGTTGGCTATTTTATATCAGATCGGGTATCGGTTCGATGAGCCAATCCAAATCTGATACTGTGTGTTTTCCAGAATTTGAGTAAGAAGAGAATTAAACTACTGTGAACGTGCCTACAAATAGACACTTACAGGACTTCATGGAGAGTTCAGAATGTCAAAATAAAAGTGTGAGGGTTTAAAAGTTAAAGGTGCACGATTGAGATGTATTACTATTATAATATATTATTATTTGTTGACAAACGATAATGTCTCATTCCATCATGGAACGGAGGTTACGTTTGTAACCATGATGTTCCCCTTCTTCACTCACTCAATGTTGTGTCAATGTAGTGACACTAGGGGTCCCTATGGAAAACAGCTATCACAGTCCCTATGGAGCACCTACCCCAGTACAGGGCCTAATTGACACACGTACTGGGCCGGTGGAGAATTTCTCTGAAAACTCACCAGCCACAGGGCTAAGGAGGAAGGACATCCAAGGTCCACTCTTTTGTGAAAGAGACTGGGAGAAGGAGTGCACGTCTTCGCCTCAAGGGAGAGGAAAGGCGATATACGCAAGCGGTACACCTGGCCAGCTGTCCGGAGACTTACCTGTTTGAACCTGACAATACACTGGATGAAACCGTCTGTGGTCGGACCAAGGGCTGAACAGATGGCAGCAGACCTGTGTGACATGCACACTGTGTGACATGCACACATGCACACACCATGCCCATTTCGCAACTCTGGTCTGAAGCCAGTGCTGGAGAGGTCTCATATGCATCAACCCGAGCTGCGTGACAGCCGCTGAAGATGCCATATGACCCAGGAGCCTCTGAAAAGATTTCAGTGGCACCAATGTGTTCTGCATGAACATACACAGACAGTTCAGCACTGACTGTGCATGCTCGTTTGTGAGGCGTGCCTTCATTGAGACCGAGATCTACTCCATACCAAGAAAAGTGATGCTCTGAACCGGGGAGAGCTTGCTCTTTTCCCAGTTGACCCGAAGCCCCAAACGGCTGAGGTGCATGAGCACCAGGTCCCTGTATGCACACAACAGGTCCTGCGAATGGGCCAGAATCAGCCAGTCAATGAGATATTTGAGGATGAGAATGCCCATTTCTCTTCGTGAAGGCGCAGAGGCAAAACAAACTGGATCACTTCAGAAGACATTGATTAAACTTATGGAGTCTTATGGATTACTTTTTGCTGACTTTATCTCCTTTTTGGAGCCTTTGGAGTCACAATTCACTTGCAGAATATGCACATTCATAGCTGAGATATTCTTCTAAAAATCTTCGTTTGTGTCAAGTGTTCCCTGGTCCTGATTCCTGTTCGTTTTATAGTCCTGTGTAGTTTTCTCTGTGTTTTGTTTCCTTATATACTGAGTTACTTTGTTTGTCTTTGTCTGAGTCTTATTAAAGCTGTAAATAGATCCTCATTCCTCGCCTGCCTACTGAAAGAAAGAAAGACTGACCAAAAATGGATCTAGCGGCTGTCAGAATTCTGTTCCTGATGTGGGGGGACTGTCCAGTTGAAGATCCTGTCTGTGAGTTTTTAGAGCTAGCGAATTTAGTGCACTATCAAGACCGCTCTCTGGTGGTTTTCTTGCGGACTGGTCTGAAGAGTGCACTGAAGGCTTCCGGCTGATCCTCACTGGACACTCTGTGAATATGTGGAGAAGGCTCTGGAACTTTGCAGATCCCTTTACACAGTAGATTATGGCGGTAACCTTGGGCCAAAACCTGCATCTTCTGCTCCCTGCTCTAAGCCTTCCACGGCTCCTTGCCTTTGTCGAGCCTCTCCTAGCTCCACTCTCAGAGTCTTCCTCGGCCAACGAGTCAGCGCCTGCACCTGCCACAGCCAACGAGCCAGCACCTATGCCTGTGGCCTCGTCTGTTCCCGTGACTACGCTTTCAGCTGTCCAGAAAAGGAGGAGAAGGAAAAAGACAACTTCTTCCCAGTCGCTGCCAGTGCTCAAGACCACAGAGGTCGTTCACCAGTTGCTGCCAGTGCTTATGACCACGGAGGTCGTTCCCCAGTCACTGCCAGTGCTCACGACCATGGAGGTTGTTCCCCTGTCACTGCCAGTGCTCACAATCATGGAGGTCATTACCCAGTCATCCAGGATTCTTACTCTCGAGCATCCCATGGCTCTGTCTTCCACGGCTCCACCCCTCGAGCCTCTCACAGCTCTGCCTTCCATGGCTCTGCCCCTCAAGCCTCCCAGGGATCTACCTGTCTTTGTCAAGCCTCTCCCGGCTCCTCCTCCAGCTGCTCCTCCCACTCCTCCAGAGACTCTTCCTCCAGCAGTTCTGCCCACTCCTCCAGAGACTCCTCTTACAGCAGCTCTACCTACCCCTCCACCAGTGGCTCTGCCGCCTAACCCAGTCCCTGCCCTGTGGTCACCTCCCATGTCTCCTGGCCCTGTTTTGGCCCTGTGACCACCTCCCAGGCCTCCTGACCCTGTCTCGGCCCTGTGGCTGCCTCCCGGGCCTCCTGACCCTGTCTTGGCCCTGTGGCCGCCAATCGGGACTCCTGACCCAGTCCCTACCCTGAGGTCATCTCCTTGGTCTCCTGGCCATCCGCTGGATCTGCTTTGGTCTGCTTGGTCTCCTAGACATCCACCTGATCTGCTCTGGTCTCCTTGGTCTCCTGGCCGTCCACCTGATCTGCTCTGCTCTCCTTGGTCACCTGGCCATCCACCTGATCTGCTCTGGTCTGCTTGGTCTCCTGGCCGTCTGCCTGGATTTCAATGGATTTCTTAGCCCAAATCTGCCTTTCCTAACTGTCTTTCTTCAATTGAGTAAAACTTCATTTTGTTTTCAATTTTGTTCTTTCTCCCTCCTGAATTGCTCTGTCTATGGAAATGTTTGTTAAGTACTTGAGAATGTAACCCAAGCCATTGTAGGGTTTCTTGGTTCAGGTTTGGGGAATGTACAATTAATATTAATGATTGTAATCAATGATTAATCATACGGTTTGAACGAGATACCAATACATTCTAAATTGCAGACAGGCTGTATTAATTTTCAGAACACCTTAATGGAATTAACCCGTACCGCAACCAATCAGTTCGTCCACCGAACCACTTTGCTCGACACTTTTGATCAATTCTCCAGAAGGTTTATTCTTAGTATAAGCTTACTTAATCAAAGCACGTTAACTTACTTTGATAATATCAGCTCGTAGCTTTAGATCGCACATAAAAGAGGCTTTGCTTTATGACCAACAAACACAGACAATCAAGCGTATAATTGGGTTTAATACAAGGAACTAGGATATATCACTACACTTAAACAAACATAGAACACATTTAACAACAAACATTTAACATAGAACAAAGTAAAACAGTAAGGAAAATGATAGCAAACTTGTTACAACAGTTAAACCTTAAGAGCCAGCAAGGGACTTACACATTTTAACGCATTTGAATTTAGATGGGATAATACTTGCAAACTGGACCTTTGTGTCGCTGAACAATACTGCGTGTGTGCGTGAATGTCCTCGTTGCGTCCGTGAGATGGAGGATTTCTCTTGGTGCTTCTCGAGCGTGGATCGCTCGCGGGAAGTTCAAAGCATCTTAGGAGTAATGGTTGAAACTGAGAGAGAGTCCTTTCACCCGGAGGCTATCGGATTGCTCCAAAAACGTAGAGTGTTGAGCTTTATCCGAAGACAAGAAACAGACTGAGATAAACGCCAAATAAAACAAAAGACATGTCTGACGAGAGTTTGAAGAGAAGTTGAAGAAAACTTAAAAAAAAAGAGGTTCAGAAAAGAAAGCAAGAGGACAAGAGAGCAAGAGAGGACAAAAAGACAAGAGGAAGAGAGTGATTCCACACCAGATCCTGACTTTTAAGGTAGGGAGGTCACGCCTCCTTTGGGAGGAATGACCCAATGAGGCTCCTCAGTTTTGGGGCGAGATGGTTCCCTTTGTCTTGTCAAGGCTAGTCATTTGCCTAATTTATGACAGGGTCCGGATGTGGTTTGAATCACTCAAAAGATGGTAAAACATAGCAGAATACATTTTAATGTAACCTTATATTATATTCAGCTAGGGCGAGTCATAAGGTTTAATTTGATACCAAGAAACTTGTATTTGGTACACTTAAAAGTGAATATATATTCTTAGACTCTTTATATAAGCCCTCAGAGTTTAACTACACAACTAAACAATCTTAACTAGTTTGATATAACAGCAGAAATACCCAAGCATACGGGAATAAAACATATTTCCTTAAAAATAAGCCATTTCTTGGTTTTAAATGGTATGAACGTGTGTGTGTATAGATTTTCAGTGTGTAGATGGCGATATCACGAGTGTCTCTGGAGAGGCTCTTTGGGTTGTAAAAACGTCAAGAAGCATTCTAACTCCCAGACTTGCTGGCACTACCTCGTGATTTAGATGGGGAGTCACAGGGTGTGGGTTTAGGAGCCTTCGCATAAATGTGTGCATTGCATTCAGAGTTAATGAGTTCATGATTTTCCGTTCATACTCTACACCATACAAATTTCATGTATCTCTGTATTAAATGCTGCACCTTCTTGTCATTCTTTTCTTCCTTCACTTGAAAGTTCAAAAACAAAGGTCCTGCAGGTACAAATCGTTTGGGTCTATCTCTTTTGCCCTTTTAAACTTCTGTAGAATCTTATTTTTCAGGTCTGGATTAAATTCAGGCAATGTGAAAGACTTGGACAGCACAATGGCAAGACCTTTATGTCATTCCCTCCTTTCTGGTTCTGCTTTCAATGCCATTTTAAAGCAATCAATTGACTGGTGTTTCTTGGACTTGTTAAACTTCACAATTGTCCAGCCATTTTCCCCACTAACTTCTGGGTGAAAAGAGCATCCAAGTGGAGCTGTGTTCATCTGCTGGAGCATTTCTACCTCCTCTAGGTATGCTTTACTCTCAGCCTTGTTTCCCAAGAGAAATTGTGCCCATGCCAGTTTAGCTTTGTTCACCTGCAGCCCGGCTCTAGTCTCTTTGGTTCCCTCCTCCTGGATCACACTTTCTGCTTTGTGCAGGTACATCATTGCCTCTTTACTGGATCCAAGATCATGTTGGATGTAGACCAGCAGGTTGTTGTAGTGAATCAGCCAAGTGCATGCATGCTGAATCCACATCTTGCAAGTTCCTCCTCAACCCCTGGAGCTCATTGATATGGAAGCCCAGATCCCAAGTGAAGTGGCATTCTAGCTTCTCAAGGTGGCTTTTTAGTTGGGAGCTGGAGTTGCAGAATAGGACAACATTGACTGCTGAGTCAGACACAACATTTAGCTCACAGAACATTGACAACAGTATAAGGAGCTTGATTGAAACAAGAAAGATAAGAAACATTACAAGATATTAAATATACTATATCTGCATCATAGACATTAACTCAGTATTTTCATTAATACATTTTAAAACACTTAATTGTAATGGGTGGTAGTGTTCTGGTTTGATGTGTCTTATCTTTAAAAACAAAACCATTAAACACATGGGCTCATGATCTACCTTGTAGTTTCTATTCTTTGCAAGGTTTCGTTTTTGTGAACATTCATAATATGCATGTTCCACTAATCATTTTATGATTGCTCTATGTGATGTTATCAGTATGGGAGAGGCTGTTAATGATATGCTTTATTATCGTTATAGGTCAGGCCAATGTAGTTTTATGTTAATCGCTTTAAATACTGTCTTTAATAATAATAATGCATTTAATTTATACAGTATAACGCCTTTCTAAAAAGCAAGTTCACTTTACAAAGTCAATCAAAACAAGAAATAAATCACAATTTCAACAATACAAAGGGCAGCAACACTAAAATGTATGTAAGGATGAGGATCTTTAACTCTATGTGAAAAGAGACAGTGGAGGACCTGAAGAATTGGAGTGATGTGTGCGTTTATTTATTTTTTAAGAGTGATAGGGTGAGCTGCAGGGTTTTGCACATATTGTTGTCTTGACAGTTTTTGCAGAAAGAACCATGAAAAAGTGAATTTCCGTAATCTAGGTTTGATGCCACAAAGGCATGTTATAAGCTTTCAGCATCCTGGAGGCTGTGAGAGGAGCAAAAGCGGGAGATGTTACGAAGGTGAAAAAAAGCCATTTTTACAACCTTACTAACATAAGCATCGAAAGAAAGTGAAGAATCAAAAGCATAATTATGTCTCCATCCACATCAAGTGTAATTTTAAAAGTGTCTAATAACAGTAAATTAGCAGAAAGCTAACACAACTTATTCTTGTGATCTTGAAAAACAACTCAGTACATTTTTTGCACAATTTGAATGAAGGAATTTGAGTGAATCTGGGCGAAGTATTGTACGTTAAATCTTTGCATTTGCAACTTTTAAAGAATTTCTCACATGTGTTACAAATAAGTTTTATTTTGTACCAAATGTCACAAATATAATCATATTTTTACATTTATGTTAATCAGCAATTACAGATTGTACTGTTCTAGACAAGGAAATAATTAATTTGTAGAAGATTTGCTATGATGAACACTTAGGACATTATTTACAGAATTAAAAATATACAATTCAGAAGTTATTAAAGGAAGTGAGGGCTAAAAGAAAGTGAGAGTGAACAAGTGATTTGACACTGAAATATAGGATTCAATTTCTCTGATGAACACAAATGAGTCTCTGGTTGTTCCGGACTGTCTGATCAAATATCAGTCTAACTTGATCCAATCTTGCGTTCATGAGTGGCTTCTGAAGTCATCATGCCACTACCTGTCCATTACCAAATCTATATCAAACATTTCATATCCAACACTTTAACTATTTTAGAATGACCTGAAGATGTGCACAGAAAAAAAATCTGCCTACCACCCTCAGAAAAAACGAATTAAATTTAAAGGTGAAATCTTTAATTTCTGTTACTGTACTAAATGAAATTGCAATTACAATTCCTCAATATTAACTTTAGTCATGCCAGTGCACTGGGCAACAGCTCAAGTTATAGCCTAAAACAGGCTATTTCTGACAGGTAAGTGTTCAGGTCCACATCTACACCGACAAAATTACAACATTGAGTTCATTATTGTGATATTATTTAATCTGTGATATACAGTAATTGTAATATAATTGAGTATATAGTAAATCTAATATAATTTTTCAGTTCACCTCCTTACTAACACATAAGATCCCTATCAAGTCCCATGCATGCAACACAACTCACAAGTTTCATTCACTCAACTGAAGATAGCTGTGTAAATACGACTTTTCCCAATTTTTATAAATAGAATAATTTCATTTTTAATGTACATACACGATGACTGCATTATTTAGTTTCAAATTAATTTACATTCTTTAGGCCAAGAGCAGCCACGTTTAATGTTTTTATAGTTTTTGTAGTGCATATGAAAAATTCTTGAACAAATTTGATGGTGTTACAAAATTACAAATTACAAAAATACACAACTGGGACATTTTGTGATATGTTGTCACTCTCAAATTGTATGCTTAAATGTCAACAACTGTTATAATGTACATCTGTTCCTGGCTGAGCACAATTTCTCCATTATAGTGCAAGCTAGGGTAAAACTGAGAGAATATGCACCATAATCATTTGTTTTTAATTAAGGTCTCTTCTACATGTCCTTGTGACAGAACTGATAATTTGTCTGAAGTAACACATTGCATTTTTTTCTTGCTGATTTCTCTGCTGTAATTAAAACATTTCCTCACAGCGAGGATCTCTGCACCTCTTTAAAGTCTTTTAAAGGACTTTTATACTATTCAATTTGGAGTTTTGGGGAGTAACGGAATACATGTAACACGATTACGTATTTAAAATACAAAATATGAGTAACTATATTCCACTACAGTTTAAATTTAAATAATTGGTAATTAGAATACAGTTACATTTCAAAAAGTGTCTTGATTACTGAAGAGATTACTTTGCATTTTATTGTCATTTGTTTCATTTAATATTTAGTCCTTTCAGATGGAAAACATTTATACATATAAATGATGCAATCCAAAATGCATTTGAACTGTGGTGAAGCAGACAGTTTGAAGTAAGTTTGGAGCAGAAGAAATTTAAATAAACCTTGTGTACATTGTCAGCTTTACGCTAAGCTAAAATGCTATTTATAGCCATTTACATGCACATGTTACAAGGCATGATCATATTTTTTAATCAAGAAAATTCACGTTGGATCGTAATTTCTTTTTTCCAGTAAGACCTTTGATATCGGGGCACAAATTGTATTCTTGATAATAATTTTTGTATTGTTTTCCTGTAAAAATATCTAAAAATCCTTAAAACAAGATCAATTAGATGTATCTTGTTTTAGAAACATATGATATTTAGGTTTTTCAGAGAATGTATTTTTAACGTGTATTTTGTCTTACTGTACTGGCAGAGTTTTTATAGTCAAAATAAGTGAAAAAATCTACCAGTGCTGAAGAAGTAATCCAAATTATTTAGAATACGTTACTGACATTGAATAATCTAACGGAATATGTTACAAATTACATTCTACAGCATGTATTCTGCAATCTGTAGTGGAATACATTTCAAAAGTAACTCTCCAGGTGATTCAATACTGTAACTGAGGTGGGGAACATTTCTCAAACCCTCTCTTCTTCTTGAAAGCTTTTACCATGGAAATACTTTTGAAATACTGGAGGATACCACCCAATCCCCTCCATTTTTCCTGTTTCAAGGATTAGTTCAAGATACTATCAGTGTTCTATCAATGGCAAGACCTTTGTGCCATTCCTTCCTTTCTGGTTCTGCTTCCAAAGCCTACCTAAAGAAATCAATTGATTGTCATTTCTTGGGCTTATTAAACTAATATCCAGCCCTTTCCCCCACTAACTTCTGGGTGTAAAGAGCACCCAAATGGAGCTGGGTGGATTTGCTGAATTTTTTAACTCCTCTTGGTATCCTTTGCTCTCAGCTGTGTTTCTCAAGAGAAGGTGCACCCAAGTCAGATTAGCTTTGTTAACCTGCAGCCTAGCTCCAGGCTCTTCCGTTCCCTGCTTCTGGATCACACTTTCTGTTTTGTGCAAATACATCAGTGCCTCTTCGTTGAAGCCAAGAGTGTGTATGTTGGAAGCAGCCTTGTGGGTTGTAGTTGTAGCCTGGAGTTCATTTTAATAGTACTTCAGATCCCAGGTGAAGTGGCATTCTAGCTTCTCTCTAGTATGCATTTTTCTGTACTTCCAGTCTGTCTCTGAAAAAATGCAGACAGAGAGATGAAGAGTTTATACTGTATATTATATCAATTATAAATAATAAATATTTCTAACTCTAGTGTGTCAAATCAGTGCCAAGAAAGCAACAGTCGAAAATCCAGTTGTGTGTAGATAACTAAACAAGCCTAAAAGAAAAGAGCAGCACTTGAAATGTTAACAATTCTTCGATACAAACATACAAATGTAATTAGGTATGATCAAGAACAAAAATCTATTTTGTTTCCATTAAAATTGCTTTATTGAATATTCTTATTTAGGACCTTGCATTGTTGAAGTCCATTGACTAACCATCCCACATCCAAAATTCCAGAGAAACAGTATTAAATCTGTAAAACAGTACTTCACTGTATAAAACAGTAAAAAAAACTAAAAGTTTATCTGAAATCATATTGGCTGGATATCTTGCAATATAAAATATCATAGCAAGAACTGAATTCTAAAGAAAACATAAGTAGTAATGAATACAAATTAAACAATTAATTAAAGAGCCATGAATTTTAACAAACAGTTTTAGTTGTGCAAGCCTGACAGGTGAGCTTGGAACTCATGAAAATATTTGAATAATGGGACATCTCTTGCTGTGAATATATCCGCGTACTGTAAAATTAATTGCCCAACATATGTGGCTATGTTCTGGCAATGTACTGTAAGCTACTTCTAAACTCAAAATTAGTGTACTGATGACAGAATATTATATAAACTGGATGCATTAAGTAATTTTTAAAGGCAAAATACTTTGAATAGGCAACTTACAAACGCTTCATCCTTCTCAATGACTAATGTTTACATCTGCTTTGGTGTGCGTGTGTTTGACCAGCCGAAATCAGTAATGTATAAAGTCACTTCAGACTATAAGTCACAGAATCTTTCAGATGATGGAATTTTTTTTTTGACATATTCCATCAAATATGGTACTCTGATGAACACAGATGTGTCTCTAGTTGTTCTGGACTATCTGTTCAAATATCATTCTCACTTGCCCCGATCTTGCATTCATGAGTGACTTCTGAAGTCATCATGATAATTACAGTCAATTTCTGACTCTTTATCAAACATTTCATATCTAACACTTTAACTAGAATGACCTGGAGATACGTATAGAAAAAATAAAAACAAAATTCTGCCTACCACCATCCGAAGAAGCAAACTGAAATGGTTTCTTTCATCAAACCGAAAATGCAATAAAAATGTCAATCAGTTTTCTCACATCCCCTGTTTGCATTGGCCAGACAAAGAGTTAATACCACCCAAAGCTGTATTTAAACTTTGGTTGAGGCGTGCTGTATTTAAACTTTTTTGTTGATCAGTCTTTGGCTGAGCTGTTTGTCCTTTCTTAATGATTTTTTGGACCTGATCAGCTGTTTTCTTTTTCTCAGTGTCACAAAGAGTTTTGATGAGAGTTGGATATGCTCCTTTTAAGCCCTGTCTCTGTGACCAAGCCTCCAGTAGATCATAGGTCTGTTCTTTCACATCTCCAGGGTGGTTAAGATCATGTTCCTCAATATTAACTTTAGTCATGCCAGTGTGCTGGACAATATGTTTCAAAATTAACTCAAAATAAACATTTAAAATAAAAGAAAAAATTGAGGGGGAAAAAATGTGAAAGATCAAAAAATCAAGCTTAGGATTCTTTAACTACATTAAAATCACTAAATTGTGATGTACTTCCATCCTAATGTGGGTGGCAGTGGTCTGATTTGAGAAATGTTTAAAAAATAAAACCACCATCTTATCATCTTTAACAAGGCCACTAGACTTTGACTCCGATCCTCCTCTCTGAAATTTCTATTCTGTATATTTTTTGTTTTCTCTGAAATGCAAAGTAGTTTAATAAAGTTGTAAAGCCTTCCTTCACAAGCACAAACTTTTGAACTTTATGATGAGGTTTTAGGACATACTGTAACATCCCCCTAATTCCATGTTCTTAGTTCTCTCTGGTACAAATTTCTGTGCAGTCAGATGGAATACCACAAACTCAAACACTTTAGTGGCATTAATACACAAGTGACTGGCTAGACTTGAATGACACTGCTCTGATACAGGTTTTTATTCTCCAGTGTTTTTTTTTTTTGTTTTGGTTTTTTAGTGTTGGTATCAATATAAAAATACTTTGTGGTAATACAGTTCGAGATGCTCTTTGGTATGAGATAAGTTTATGTTAGAAAAATGCTTGAAACTGAACCATAAAGGGAAATCTCTCTGAAATCATCAAGAGAACAATACATAATCTGTAATTCATAATTCATACAGGCCTTCAGTTATTATTTCCATGCTTTTTCCTCAGTGAGTAGATATTACCTTGGTTCACGCGAAACAGGATTTTTATTTTATTGTTATTGTTTATTTTTTATAATCTTTAAAAATAAACTCAAACGATTTGGTGAGCATTCATGTTTTATGACATTGTTTGTGAGATGCTCTTGACTGATATAAAGAGCAACAGTTTAAGATATTTACCTTGTACATATATACTTCAATCTAAACCTTCTATTTTCTGCTAAATACATTTACATTGAGTGCATTGTTTTAAAATATATATATATATATATATATATATATATATATTTTATGTTCTATGAATTTGAACAAGTTCAATATTATTCTAAACAAAATACACAATTTAATATTGGAGTAGCACCAGCCCCACAGTGGGGCTATTTGCACTCCACTTTGCACTTTATATGAGCTCGTAATGTATTTATAATGAAGGATGCACTCTTATCTTGAAAAACCAAGCCATTAAGCACATGGGCTCAGGATCTTCCATGAGCTTTCTATTCTGCGCAATGTTTTGTTTTCGTGAAAATGCATAACATGCTGTTATCAGTATGGGAGAGGCTGTTAAGTATGCTTTATTATCGTTATAGGTCAAGCTCTTTAAATACAGTCTAATAACATATGATGATAAAACTATCAGAAAGCTGACACAACACAACATTCTCATAATATTGTCAAACGATTATGCACATTTTGCTAGACTAATTTGAATTGAGTAACTTCAGAAAATCTGAGCAAGGCATTGTGCCTCTGAATTTGCTACTTTTAAAGGATTTCTCAAATGTTTTTCAAATAAGAGTTATATTTTGTACAACATATGTCCCAAATATACAGGACAGCAATAACTTTACATCATATTTTTGGGTTTCTAGTGATGTCACTCAGCAATTACAGATAGTACTATTTCCAGACAAGGAAATAATTCATTATAAAAGCTTTGGTATTCTGTACTTAAAGAAGCTTTATAAGTTATTAACCCTCCTATGGTATTGAAAAATGGCAACACTCTTTGGTATTCACGGTCATTTTTGACTGGAAGGGTCAGATGTGTAGCCCTTTTGTTTATGATGATAATGATACCATTTCTTCTTTCTTGAAGTAAGAACACTAAAATTATGCATTTCTTTTGAGATTTTATACCATTTTTATCTTACATTACATTTATACATTTTATCATTAGTATGCATATAAAAATGAGCACATTTAAAAAAAAAAAAAAAAAAGTAAATAATAGTAATCAATATTCAGAACCTACACTTTTTTAAGATGAAACATGAAGAAAATATGAGAATGTGACATAAATTGGAATTAGATTGCTGCCATCTGGTGAACAAAATATAAATAACATGACTTGAAAATCATGTAACGCCAGTAATAGCCAGTAAATGGCTGTAACCACATACAGTGTAGTCTTGATGGCTTGTTGTAAACTAATTTGATATGTTATCAGAAAATATGCATTTGGATATATATTTAAACATTCTAAAACTATTGTTGGTCAAATTTTAGCATTTTCAAATTGATCTGAAGTGACAGTTTTTGCAGATAATGTCATCATGCTTGCAATCAAACCTGACTATGGTGTTACAAAGTGAAGACACAGAATAATAATTTTCTACCATTAATTAATTTGAAACATATAAATGTAACAACTCAAAGTAAATGCATAATAATTTAAAGAAAATGAACATCAAGAAACAGAAATGAACTACAAAATTAAATTAGAGTATAAAACAGAAGAATCAAAGTAACAATTTCAAACTTTCTGTAGTAACAATTTATTTTGCAAAGTGTGTGTGTGTGTGTGTGTGATTTGCTGTCATGAGCTGAAAAACAACAGATGACTTGTAATGCCAACATAGACCAAAAGATGTCTGTAGAGCTCCACTTATTGATGCCCTGGTCCTGTCTGTGTGTGTGTGTTCTGCATTGTGAGTGTGTCATCGGCTCACCCCTTCATTGCTGAATGTGTTTCACACTGAGACTGATTTATTTGATTTTTGACAAATGTAAAACAAAAAAAGCTGTTTTATAGTCTCATCAGTTTTTGTGTGTGCGTGCGTGAGTGGTGGTGGTGTAGTGGGCTAAAGTACATATCTGTTAATCAGAAGGTCGCTGGTTCAAGCCCCACAGCCACCACCATTGTGTCCTTGAACAAGTCACTTAACTCCAGGGGAGATTGTCCCTGTAATAAGTGCACTGTAAGTCGCTTCATGTTTTGCACTGAAGATGTTTTTTAGTGTCTCACCCTGTAACTTCTGTCTGTTTTTTTTCTGTTATTTGACAGATAAAAAAATGCTCTGGTTTTTGGTCATTCCCATTCATTTTCAATAGTCCACCAAAGGTGTCATATTTTTTTACAACCACTTAGACATCTAATCAAGCCCAATTGTTTTTTGTATGTTCATTTGGCAAATAGTGTAAAAGTCACTAAGTCTTGTACTGCTCAGATAAAGGAAACCATTTTTATTAAATGACTGACATATAAAATATATTTCAGTCAAACAAAACATATAAACTGAAAGGTCACATCTCTGTATAGGTCGCACTGACAGAGAATATATGTGGCAGGCACTAGGACCCGGGAGCAGCTGCCCGACTTCCTATCAGCCATTCACAAGCATTTCAGATCATGATCTAATCACATGTGGTCAAGTGAGATACTGGGCATTGGCCCGGTCAGTAATCCATCCCTGCCTGGTCATTAAATACATCTCCTGTGACCACTTGTGTTCGGTTTTGGTGACATACATGACAGCATACATCAATCACTGTTTTAGTGTGCTACTGCATGATATTTAAGTGCAACAAATTTTGAAAAGACAAAGAAAGCGAAAGTAAAAAAACCATGAAAGAAAATGCACCGCAGTGTTTCTCTCAGATGTGGTTGTAATTTTATCTAATCACAAACGCAACATTTCAAGCAGAATTATCCATTATTTTAGTGGATTATATGTATTAAAGGAGCTTCAGCTTAATTCGTAATTGTGTATGTATCTGCTTTTTTATGTTCAGATTGGATGGTTATTTCCTTTAAACTCTTGTTTAAGTGTAGCAGTTGATTGACATGTAAGGGGTGGTGCTTCACTGCTGCCAGAACCGCATACAGGACGGATTAGCTTTTACTAGGGGTCGACCGATATATTTTTTCAGGGCCGATACCATAACGATTATTAGTAATCATGGAGACCAATAACTGGTATTTGGGGCTGATATACATTTGAAATAAAAATAATTATTTAAAATCAACAGTCAAAAAAATCTCTTAAGAACTGGGCAAGAATAAGGACATTGTGGCCCAAAGACAACCAAAGTAGTTGACTATGGGGGATCTTCTACCATTTATATATACAGTACATAGGAAAAATATCCCCGGAGAAAAAATTTATATAAAAGTCTTAATTAAAAAATAAAATATTTTCCTTAAAATGTAAATCTTTTTTGTATCTAAATAGTGCAGTTTAAAAATGCTGTTATAGTAGCTTTAGTTAAGTATATATGGGCTGACTATCAAATAATGGAAATGTTTTCATCATAAGCAGAGAAGTCTTAATTTCAGTTTTGGTTGTCTTTCCTGCCATCCATGCCAGAGATGGTTATCTCTGATTAATTTTACAAAATGTAAAAAAAAAAAAAAAAAAAACAATAGGCTTGAAACATTTTGAATAATAAAGATAATTTTACACTGAAAAAAAAAAAAGAAAAAAAAAAAAGGTTTCTCGTCTAAAGGTGCACTGGAACCACAATATAATGTGACACAAACCTTGCTTAGCTGAACTGTCGGAGTCATATCTGACACATGAAGATTGTTTCTGACCCTAAGCTCATGCCATTGGTTGAGGCATGTTGTATTTAAACTTTTTGCAATAACTTTACTTCATACTTGTTGATCAGTCTTTGGCTGAGCTGTTTGTCCTTTCTTAACGATATTTTGGACCTGATCAGCTGTTTTCTTATTCTCAATGTCACAAAGAGTTTTGATGAGAGTTGGATATGCTCCTTTTAAGCCCTGTCTCTGTGACCAAGCCTCCAGTAGATCATAGGTCTGTTCTTTCACATCTCCAGGGTTGTTAAGCTCATGTTCCTCAATATTAACTTTAGTCATGCCAGTGTGCAGGGCAATATGTTTCATCAATTTCCAGCCAAGAACGGAGGCTATTTCTGGCAGGTAAGGATTCAGGTCCACATCTACACCAAAACAAATTACAACATTGACATGAACTCCTTATACTGATAATATTTAAACTGTGATATCATTATCTGATATAATTATTTCAGATACTTCTCAAACAAGCAAGGTTACCTTTTAGGCAAGCCTCCGTTTCCTGGTGGGGGTAGAGAAAAAGAAATATGAACATTTAGTTCAGCTGTAATGCCTCAAGGGTGTGAAGAAAGCTTAAGCTGGTGCCACACTAGCTGACTCAAAACAACTATATTTTGGCCGAGAGTGTCACACATGCAGACAGCTTTGCTGAGAACTCGTTCTATTCAACTTTGCAAGATATGGAATAGGGGTGATACATATACAAACTCACTATAACTCTCTCTCTCTCTGATACGCTGTCACACGGAGCTCACCAAAATAACAACAGAAGTACCGCATGAGCACAAACAATTATAAAAGAAGGATTTAGGGAGCAATTCATACCTTATGAAGGTTTGAGATAGTGTAGTTCGAGGCTTGCCATAAAACGCATGTCCATATCCAGCTTTCAGTGAATAAAGAAATTATGTTCAATACAAACAGACTGTTGTCCTGGTGCTGGTCTAGCTGGTGGACCAGCATAGTGATGCTTTTCAGCAGCTAAACTTAGCTGGTGAATCTTGTTGTGCAGCATGGTCTTTCTGATGAAGCTGGTTAAGCTAGTTAAAAAGCCTGGTAGGGACCCCAGTACACAAGCATACCATGCCGGGGAACCAGCATCCAAGACACAATATAAGGTGCTGACCAGCAATGCTGATCTTTTCAGCAGGGGACCTCCTGCTGGAAGACATTAATTTGCACTTCATCTTCCTCCACCTGGCTGGTGATTATATAAATAAAGCTCACACCTGAATATCACTAGAAAAATCGGCTAGTGTGGCACCGGCTGAAGAACAAGAAATTACCTGTTGGTCATCATCTTCATTCGTCTGTTCGCCATTAAAACAAAACTTTTTTTTCCTCCATAGAACACAGACCACAATACAAACCACAACGAGCCCAAAGACCAAAATGGGAGCTATAATCTTCCCTAAAAGACATAAGCAACACATATTTGTCAGTCACCATTCTCTGTACTGTAATTTTTATGTTTCTACTACATGAGCATTAGAGGATGTATTCAGTTACAGAATGGAACTCAGGGCAAGTACTGATAATTGTGATGAACTGACTATGCTTGTGTATGCTTGTAGTGTGTGGATACCTGTAATATCAGAACCTTGGGTATCATGGCACACTGTGTTGTTGGTTGGTGTGCACATGGTTTTCACCCCTCCACGTGTCTCACACCTGTTGGATAAATGAGAGACAAACAGAAGACTGAATAATAAATAAATAAATCTTTTAATTATTTTTTTTAAATGTAGCTGCTATTCTTATTGATCTAGGAAGTCCAAAGAATTTTACTGCAACGGTTTTGAGTCGAGTGAAAAATATTGCAATATATGTTTACTTGCAAAAAAAAAAAAGAAAAGGTTTCTAAAATAATCTGACTTACTGGTTAAAGTTGTTCTTAATGAGGAGATCGATCATACGATATGAAAAACTTGTGTGTTTGTGTAAAACATCGCAGAATATACGTAGAGCCATTTACATATATTTAAAGTTTGATAGTGCTTCCTGGTGCCCCCCTTTTTTTTTTCTTTTTTTTTGCACAGGCCTCCGGGGCCAAGAGTCAAAAAGTCCCACTGTGTTTCATTCAGATTGGCCTTTTTTAACCTTTACTAAAAGCTGCTGAAATTTTGCGGCCATGTTTTTCAGGATAGGTGACTGTCATCAAAGAACTTGGTACTGTCCCAAATAGCACACTTGATGTGGACTTGTGGTCTCGTGGCCTTCATTTGCACGTTCCTACAAAGTCCAAGAGACCATAGGGTGTCCCATTTGACATTTTAGCACTCAGAAGGGTGCTCTCGAGCACCACCATTGTGCCCTCAATGCACCCTTCGGATGAGCTCGCCTCAGTGTGACCTCCACAACGGACTACTACATAACAGTCCTCGCTGCTGATCTTCTTGGCCAATCACAGCAGACTAGAGCTTCCTTGCTGGAGGAAAAAATATGGCGGACGAGGTGAGGCAAACAGCAGATTAAATATTGATGTCGGTAATCGTTTTTCCCTGATTGACAGTGAAGGCTCACTTGTTTTTCTTGTGTCTATAGTATCACATTTTAGTCTGATGTACAACTGGTTTTATTCAGGATTCCAGAGATACTGAATTACTCCTATTCAGTTTTAATTGAATAGGTTTTCTTTGGGAAGTTTTCCGTTCATAAAAGTAAGTAACTTAACACTAAATCTTTCTTGTTGTTTAAAAGAGGATTTTAATATTATTATGAGTCTCTAAAATATAAAAACAGGAGATAATTATTTCCTGAACATATGCTGTAGCTTGTATGAGTGCTTAAATTTATTGATATAGCAACGTTCTATGGGATGAAATTATACACAAAATTATTTAAAAATGCATGCACACTTTTCCGTCAATTTGATAAATGTTACAAATGTATCTTACAATCCACAGACAAATGCCTTTCAACTTGTGTCTGTGATCTCACAATATCATGTGTATACAACCAAAGGAAGATGTTCCAAATCAAACACAAAATGGTCTTGCGAAGTATTGAATGTGCATTTGTGGATCAAGTGAAACATGCATTCATTGTTGTCTATTTGTGTTGATTCTGTTTGAGTCATTTGAATTTTAAGACATTTGTTTAGCTCTGTTTACCATGGTCGACTCACACACAAACAACTACCAATGGATAAGTCATAAATGTATTCATAAATGTGTGCATATCTACACATTAATTTGAACAAATTAAATGTGTATTTCAACCCTCAAAAAAATGCATTTCAACTTGCATCTGTGAAATTTACGCGGCGGCTCATTTTAGCTTATCGCGGCCCATTCTGCAAATATTTCAGCCGACACACCAGCCTACTCGGATCTCCCGATGGCCAGTCCGCCCCACCAACAAAATGCCCGGTATGCCAGATTACCAATCCAGCCATGATGCTACTGAGATACTTTCTTAACCTGCTTGATCGGCCCTGTGTACAAACGATCTATGGATAGGTTCAGAATTCCCCAGGACGGACAAAATTATTCGCAGATGGTGCAACACAACTCATTAAAATAAAAATTGGATCAACAAAACCTGGATTAGCTCTAAATTTAATGTTATCCTTATTGGTGCAACAAACCCTGAAACGTCTGTCAAAGCACGAGTACAATTCTTAATGTTGTAGTATCCAAACACCTGGCACTGTTGCATCCTTTCTTAGGTTTCATTTAACACAGTTAGATTGTACAACTCATACTGTATTGTTTTTTAAATTGTTATCGGGGGGAAATCTAAGGTATAAATGCAGAAGAACAGCAGCACAGCTGCCTTTATAAAACATAAATCATGTTTACAGATGATAAACTGAAGGACACTGTGGCATGGGGGGGTGTGGTCATGTGTCGTCTGTGGGAGAGAGAGAGCGGTAAGCCTCGTCACCTGGTTCACAATTATCCCTAATGCGGAGGGAGACCAAAAAGGAATGCCAGAGCCTCAGTGGGAGAGAGTGACCTGAAGGCACAACAACCACGCTCCGAGAGAGTTTTATTATTTGGAGTGCTTTAATTTATTTGAGAACGTTTTCTTTTGTTATTGACGGTTACCATCAAGTGTGAGTGAAAACGAGAATAATTAACTGACCTTGAACCTGCTTCTTTGTCTCCTGACTCCTACATTCCCCACGAACTAAAGATCCCATTACAGTGGTGTCGAGAACCTGGCTTTGGAGGAGAACGCTACTATGGAGTCTTCACCGCTGGGCAAAGTCTTAGACCCTCATCAGCATCCAGCAGTCACAACACCATGCCATCATGGAGGTACACCTGGAGCAGGAACAAAGCTTCCAAGTCCTGCTCCAGACATAAGAGGAGGACCGGCAGGGAGGGGGCTGGCACTGGTGCTGTGACCTCCTGGTCCAAGATGGCGGCACGGTAGCACGCAGCGGCCGCTCTGGATCCAAAATGGTGCTATTTTTGTTAGTTAGCTCGACTTTTACGGCACATGGACATCGGAGCAACCGGTGTTCGTGTTTACCATTGCCAGACACTACTAAAATATAAGATTCATGCAGCTTATCTGCAGGAGAAGCTACGCGACCTCGGCTTGCTGCGGAGACCAGGCCTCCAGTCCTCGGCGGCATCTGATGCCGGTGACCGGGGGAGAGGACATCGTAAGCGGTGTGCGAGGAATTAGAAGGACAACGTGGTGGCGAGGAAGACCACCCCTCCTCCCAACGACCAGGTGCTCTGTCTTACCACGGCTGACGTGATAAAAACTCTACGCAGAGTCAACCCACGGAAGGCTGCTGGACCAGACAACATTCCTGTCCTGCCTCAATGACTACCGTCCCGTCACACTCATTTCACCTACCCTAACACTCACTCATCATCATGAAGTGCTTCGAGAGGCTCGTCATGAGGCACATTAAGACACAGCTGCCCCCCTCACTAGACCCACTGCAGTTCGCGTATCATAAGAACCGTTCAACAGACGACGCAATCGCCACCACCCTCCAGCTGAGCATGGTCCTGGAGGAACGTTGTCTCGTTTCGCTGTGTACTGTACTAACTGTATTGGTTGAACGACAATAAAAACCACTTGACTTGACTTATCTAAACGCTTTAAATGCCGGAAAAGGCTTACTGTCAGTTACCATTGTCTCTGATTGTATTCATGGAGACCAGATATACATATATATGTATTTATACATATATGGCTGAATTCAGGACTGGACTGGTAATATGGCATGCAGGGCATTTTCCTGAAATCTGTCTCAATTTCTACAAATTCCAACACATGTATTTAATGAAAAATTTTACAGATACAAGTTGAAATGCATTATTGTGAGGGTTGTAAGATAAATTTGCAACATTTATAAAATTATGCACTCATTTTTAAGATAATTATGCACGCATTTGCTAATCATTTTGAGTCTAATTTCATCCCATAACATTCGGTCTGCTGGCAATATATACAGTATACCTGCAGAAGTGTGTCTGTGTGTATAAATATAATGATTTTCGCGATATAAGGCAGTGTGTGAGATGTATGTTCTTTATATAAATTTGACTGTTTTTAAGCACCTGCCTGTAACCATCTATGTGTCTGAATCATGTTTAATTGTTATCTAAAATATGTAAAACGATTGGGTTTTGTTGTTGTTGTTATATGTGCGCTTAGTTTTTCAGAGGTTCTTGATTAAATTGTCTAATGCTTTACTGTCAATGTGTTGCTTGGAATTATTAAATAAAACAAATATTCAAGAGTTGATGTAAAATTTGTTCCTTTGCCATTTCTATCAATGCCATGACTTTGCAAATAATAATTTCTAAAAAGCTGTGTTTCAGAAGAACATAATATATAAAAAGCGGTATCTGATTTAAGTCTTGAAATCTGTCCCAAATGCACATTTTATCACTTATGCACCCTCATGGACTTGCTGACTAACGTCCCATCGGTCTGCACTCGCTTATGTCACCAAAGTCTGTACTCAGAGGAGGACCCCAAATGCCTAGGGAGCCATTTGGGGAAAATTTGCGTGCTTTTGCGACTTTGAATGAAAAGTTTAACTTAAGATTTTATATATATATAAAATCTTAAGTTAAACTTTTCATTCAAAGTCGCAAAAGCACGCAAATTTTCCAAATTTCATGTCTCTAGGCCTTATGGTTGGGTCTGCATGATTAGATTTTAGTGCTTGAACTCCTAATAATCTTGACAATTACAATAGGGTTTTACCATTTTGAGCTTGAACCCCTGAAAAGATTCAATGAAAGTGAATGGTGACTGAGGCTAACTTTCTGCCTAACACCTTAATTTGTGTTCTATGGAAAAGAGAAGATAATGTGGGTTTGGTACAACAGTAAATGTTTTTTAATTTTTGGGTGAGGCATTGCTGTACTTACAATGTAGGCAAAGCCTGACCCAAACACACACTCACTCACAATGTCATTCTGCCCATAGAAAAATATTGTTACATACGTGTCACAGGAGTAACAGGAAATGCATAGGTCACCAATGTCACAGTAATGATCCTTCTGGCACCCACAGACAGTGTCAGAATAAGGCGAACAGTCCTTCTTCATCTCCATGTTGGCTATTGCAGGATGAGAAGGCAGAAATGGGGCTTAAACTTTTTTACATTTCGCCTTGGTGTTCCATTTGTTCCAAGCTTACATTAAATGTATATAATTTACAGCAAATAGAAAAGAATGACTGAAAAGTGCTTAATTTTATGCCACTAGTGACATCAATACAAATTGCAAAAAACAATAAATTTTCAAACAGATCCATAAAACAACCATCTTTCATTGTTTGCCCCAAAGTCATACCATTCGTTGAGCCAATGTTGCTGTGTCGGCTGGACAGGCCACTTAAACTAAATTTTGTAAAAACAACCTACTATTTGCATGCTTATAGTTGACAGTAGCCCCTTTGACACATGCAACCAGCTAAATTTCATAAAAATCGTTGAGTTGCCTTTACTGATATATGTACAACATGTGCTATTCACACATGCAATGTCTTTTTTCCATTTTGCTAGTACCATTCACAGCAGCACCAAATGGCATTAAACTCTGTTAATGTCGTTTGCTGGAAATGACATCCAGACAGGTGCACCGGAAATGTTGGCTTCTTGTTTAAAACAGGGCGGGGTATTATTTTTTTTGTATCTAAATTCTGAACATATGTGGTAGGTAATGTAAACATTTTTGGCAAATGACTGATGACGTACAGAGAACAGAACGCTGTCGCTAGTATTCGAAGGCGGAGACGTCATCTGTGGCTGAAAAGCACAGTAATGAGTATGTACATCGATACAAAGAGGTCTACGTGCTCCTGAAGGAGGCTGGTGATTTTATTGTATGTAATGGAATCACTTACTGTTCCTCTAAGCTGTCAGAAAATATCTAGAAGCACACTAATTTCACTATCTGACCAATTTTGTTTACATTTTTCTTACTTCAGCATATCCTGATCTTGTACGAACTGAAACTGGTAATCTTATGGCTCTGTTCACAAATATCATAGGTATAGGTAATAATACAACCTCTAATTAAGGGAAATTGCCAGAGTAAGATTTACCAGTATTTTCAAAAGGGTCGTGTTTACATGTGACTTCTAATCTGAAAATTGCTGTACATTTTCTGGAAAAGGCTGTATGTGTGAAAGGGGTTTATGTTACACAGTTGTAGAGCTCAGACTGGGATTTGATGCTCTGTTAGCGAAAACTGTGTTCAACTATCTGATGGAATATTGCAATATTTACAGTAATGGCTGTAACACAACACTTAAGTAATTAGCCCTGAAGCTAAATTCACTAGTGGGAATATTACAAAGTTCTCAGAAAAGAGTTAAGATGTAAAGACATACCATTGAGATTACAAATTTTACAGGGCTGGCAAGAGTGATCTTGGTTAGTGTGGGACATAAATGATCTAGAATCACAACGTTCACACTTTGTGATGGTTTTGTCTGTGCAGTCACTTAATACCCGGTAGCCTGAAACACACACACACACACACACATATATATAAGTTATTGTTTTTCAATTCAATCATTTTACAATGATAAATGATATAACAATATACACTTACTGAGCATTTTATTACGAAGACCTGTACACCTACTTATTCATGCAATTATCTAGTCAGCCAATCGTGTGGCAGCAGTGCAATGCATAAAATCAAATAAAAGAAATGGGTCAGGAGCTTCAGTTAATGTTCACATCAACCATCAGAATGGGGGAAAAATGTGATCTCAGTGATTTCGACCGTGGCATGATTGTTGGTGCCAGACGGGCTGGTTTGAGTGTTTCTGTAACTGCTGATCTCCTGGGATTTTCACGCACAACAGTCTTCACAGCAGGTGTCGGCAACCTATGGCACGTGTGCCAGCATGGAGAGTTAATCACTGGGACGTCAGCAACAGCAAGAGACGACTAGACAATTTTATTAACCGGTATATAAATTCTGCACCTGCATTCTAATCTACATCTTGATGTAATCCTTCCTCATGATCACGCAGTGTGTTTTTATGAACTGAACAGGAGGCTATACAAAAAGTTAAAATGTGACAAAACTACAGTATACCCAACTGACACGTGCAGCACATGCAAGCCATTTGCACATCACTAGCCGCAGCGCTTCACTTTCTGTCAGGATCGGAGTAAATATGAGGACTCAATCGCAGAGAAAGTTTAACACTCTTTATTGAATGAACACAGCAGGCAAGTGAAAAGTGGCAGAAGTTCGTAAAACTGACACAGGCTGCAGATTGGAATGCCCAGGAAGGATATTGGAGCACCCCGGCTGATGATGGTAGTGATCTGAATGCAGAAGGTGAGTAATACATTCCACAGTGTAATGACAGACTCCAGTAAACAGGTAATCCACAGGGTGAGGTACAGTATATTCAACTGGAGGATGTGTACTAAACAGAGCAAAACAAGTAAAACAGACAGCAGATAGACAGATGGCGAGACTGCCTGACAGGTGTACTGGAACAATCTGGTGACGAGACAGAGAAACGAAATATAGCCAAAGCTACGAGGAACAGGTGAGGGTGGTGCCACGTGAGCGGCATGAATCAGCATTCCCATAGAAATGCAAAGTTCACCGGACACGCGGAAGAGGGAAACACATGAGGGAGGAAAAAAAACACACAGGCATGCAGGTATAGCCAGATATCTATGACACCTTCGGTCAGTCTGCACAGATGACAGCCTACATTCCGTGTTTCATTTGTTTCTTTTTGCTTTCAGAAAAACACTTGATGTAATAAGGAACTCATCACAATGAATCCTTGAGATTTCCAACCTAGCATACAGGTACAACCTCCTTAAACCATAGTCACACATTTAAAATTCCATTGTGATGTGCGAATATCTTGCACATGCAGCGTGAGTCTCGTCACACTTTAATTGTGTTTAGTCTCCCATTCAGCTCATGAAAACACACTGCATGATCATGAGGAAGGATCACATCAAGATGTAGATTGGAATGCAGGTTCGAGGAACTTCATATAAATAAAATAGCCTGCTCTTCTCTCGCTGCTGCATGATTTTGAATATGTATGTCATAATATTAGAAATATTTAAGATTTCACACAATTTCGTGATCAGTAATCAAATAAGCAAATTTGTGACATTAACTGTGTTAACTAATTTAGTAAAAAAGGACAGATTTTCTTTCATTTAAGTACTTTCAAAAGATGGCACAACCATTGACCAGAAAAATAAAAAATGGCACTCCATGTCAAGAAGGTTGCCAACTCCTTCTTTAGTTTACTCAGAATGGTGCCAAAAAAAAAAAACCATCCAGTTCTGTGGATGGAAACACCTTGTTGATGAGAGAGGTCAACGGAGAATGGCCAGACTGGTTTGAGCTGACAGAAATGTTACGGTAACTCAGATAAAAACTCTGTACAACTGTAGTGAGCAGAATAGCATCTTCAAATGCACAACACGTCAAACCTTGAGGCGGATGGGCTACAACAGAAGACCATGTTGGGCACTTTATTAAGGCCATAGTGTTCCTAATAAAGTTCTCAGTGGGTGTATATTTATATCATAATTCACAGAAAAATATCATATGTATATTTTAAACATAACACATATTATTTGATATATAGACAAATATAATATATTTAAATATTGTAGATTTAAATATATTACAATATATAATTATAATGGAATAATTATTTTTAATGTATTACTATAGAATAACTCTAATTCTCCACTTTGGATATTTTAGAGGTGAAATAACATTATTAAATCACGTCAAAGCTTCTATCGAAACAGGTACACAAAACAATGCGACAATCTCGTTAACAAAACAATATAAATGTAGATAATTCACCGATGGGACAGCGGCAGCAGGTTTTACCCTCATGTTGGTATTCCCCATTCTCACAGGTTTCGCGTTTCCTGCGCAGCAGCCAGCCTTCTGACGCAACAATGCTCGTCTGAAACATACAAAACTTGTTCTTACAGCCAATAAATGTTAAGTTAAATAGCATTTCTTTTTCAAGCAATATTTGGTTAATCGCCAGTTAGTTGGTCAAACCACAGCGGTGCTCTCTGCTACCCGGTTAAGCTATAAACGAAATCGAAAGTGAAACTGTTTTCCTCTGTATTCGAATTTATTTATTTCTATCCTATTTGACATAAATGAATTGGTATTTTGGTTAATTCAATTCAATTCTTTAAAAATAGTGCTGATGTAAAGACTTAGTACGTGAGTAGCTATTTGTATTTCGCTGGAGACTGATCATGTTTGCTTCTATTTTAGTTTCAGATCTAATGAGATAATAAAGCAAAAGTTGTAGGTCCTACAACAAAGTTTTGCGGATTTACTTACGAAACCGTACAGGCAAACGACCAGTTTGTAAACACACATGTCCGAAGAATAACAGGCACACGGTGAGCATCAGTTTCTTAGTGGTGGTAAAACTCTGAGATCTGCTTAAAGTAATAACTCCACCCTAACCGTACGTTCACACCAGAGGCGGCGAGAGCGTCAAATCGACCGGAAGTCATTCATTTTCAATGACAGCCAGCTCGACGGCGAGAAGCGGCGCGGCGAGTCTTGGGCGGCGTGGGCGTCAGATGGAAGTTCAAGTGCAGTCAACATTATAGTAATGAGCTGTGACGCGGTTCGGCCAATAGTATCCAGCTGCAGACCCGCAGCACCACCAGTTTCAGAACCCGAGCGCCAGAACCTGAAGTGAGGGGCGGAGCTTACGTTCGTAACCGAGTAGCGCCACCTAACGTTTTGGAGTGTACTTTGCTTTTATTACAAACGAAACATCATACTTTATACGTATGTTATAATGATTCTTTAAGGTACAGTACAATAAGCATTTTAAAACATTGATCTTGTGTAATATAATTGTATATAGTTATCCGTTTCATTGTATTATGAGAGTTACTTCCTGATCATGATGCTGAAAAAAATGCTTGAAACTTATGGGCATTTTATATAAAATATACTTTATTTCACAAGAACATGTGCAGCATGCATTTTTCTTTATGTAAAATAAACCATGTCAAAAAACTAAAAAAGAGAGAAAATTCAGCATAATTTTAAAAGAAACAATAAAAATATATACAACAAATGACCAGTTCACCCCTAGGCCCATTTTATCATGACAACCCTGTATAAATTAAACTTAAAATGTATCAAATGAGGAATTCACTCTCAGGCCCATTTTGTCCTTACATTCTTGCTAAAATAACTCCATGTCATCCCTGAACACAAAATGAAATAGAAAGGGCTCTCTGGAAGCTTCTGACTGTTCCAGGAGATTGTTGCGGGCCTTTTCCTTGTGGTCTTCATTCATTCGAAATGTCTCTACAAGAGATGAAAGCACCACACAATAATCTCAACGTAAAACAAAAACCTCAACTATAAGGTAACATTAACTCACAAACAATGCATATAACAGAGGAACGTGGAACAAACATTTTAACACCTTCATAAGATGTCTTCAAAACATCACCGCAAGGCTCATTTACAACACGCAAAAATGTATCGAACCATCCGTAGAATTTTTTTTTTAATACAGTAAAGTATGACAACATATTCAAGCTTCATTAAGATGATAAAGTTATGCACAAATTAAATATTTAGCAGATAAACGCTGAACTTAATATATGCGATAATTTTTCACAACATGATGTCAAAAACGTTACACAACTCACCATGCTCTCCGCTATGCTTGTCTCATTGTCAATAACTCCGCCCCTCACTTCAGGTTCTGGCGCTGGGGTTCTGAAACTGGTGGTGCTGCGGGTCTGCAGCTGGATATGTCTCGGTTCGGCGGCATCCTATTGGAATATAGAAGTGCTCAGAGCCGAGAGAGAGTTGCGACAACTCCATTGACTCCAATGGAATGTTTTTTTTTACAGCAATGGCGACTCGTGGAGCCTCTCAATAGTTCCCGGAAGTAGCAGCAAACACATGCCGTGCAGTAGAGATGAAGCAGAACAAACCGTTTGCGATGCACTTTTAAAAGGTGAGACGTTTAAAGAATAATATTATCTTATTCTGTATATTATCAGTACATCTAAAAAATTTTACTTGTAAATTAAAACCTTATAGTTGAGTATTACTCATTAAATTAGGAGATAAGGGATGTTATCGGATAACTAACAGATTAGGCAAGGATTGGAGCTGGATAAAGTTAGTAACGAACACCCTGTTCATTGTAAAATCTGTTCTCTTGATTCAGTTTCATCCATCGTTTTTTAAAAAAAGTAATATCGTAATATATTATTACAATTTAAAATAACTGTTTTCTATTTTAATGTATTTTAAAATGTAATTTACTCCTGTGATGCCAAGCTGAATTTTCAGCCTCATTACTTTTGAACGGCAGTTTATATACGAGTATGCTTAAGTTGTTTTAAAGCTGAATATATTGTGTATATGAATAAGTATTGTAAGAATTATACATTAGATATATAATATTTATAATACATAAATAATTATATTACTATATATAGAATTGTAAGAATTGTAAACAATAAGCTTCATTTCACAAAATTTTACATTTACGTAACTGCTGCTAATAGTTCATATTCATTGACCCATTGTGCGGTGCGAGCTGGAAATCACCTGTCACCAGCCTGTCTCTGTACTATCTGAAAAGTCATAAATATGACATTAGTTACCATGAGATTAGTGAAAACAATGAACATGAGGTAACATAAAAAGGCAACAGAAACCCTAGCCTGAAATAAATTGAGGCAAATAACGGTAAGCGAACACTAATCCTCAAATATTAGCTGATTTGATCTTTAAAAAAACAACATCGCTGTGACAACATACTCATGCTACATACATATGTCGGTGTGTTACATAAATATATAAAATAAATGCATTTATTGACTACTAATTACCAGAAATCGCAGTTCTGTCACTCTACTCTAACAGTTTGAAATGCCCGCCAAAGCACTTCCTGGAACTATCTGAAGTCTACGTGAATCATGTGACGATCAAGCATTTAGAACTTCCGTTGTCGCAACTCTCTCTCTATATGGCTCTGCTATCGTGTATGTCTATGAAAGATGAACGAGCCAATGAGACTCTGTAATGGGCGAAGCGACATGTATAGCTCCGCCCCATATGTAGCCCCGCCTCATTCTGCAGGCTGCAGCCAGGTCCATGGTGTGAAATCAGTGGGAGGAAAAATATTTCTTGCTAAAGTTGTCTTCCTCTAGGGGCGCTTGGCAGCTCAATGAACCGCGTTTAAATTTTAGGTCCTGCAAGCACAGGTACAGTTGTAAACACAGTGTTACAACTGTCTCTGCTGATCACCTTGCATGTTTGCCTGATTTTCTCATTTACGTTACATCCTCCTAGCATGTCCCAAAATGTTTCTTTTCATGGTCGGTTAGGAATAATGATTTGTTTACAATGAGAAAGGAGTAATACACTGAAAAAAATCACCCTCCTAAGCAGACGTTCTCCAATAATTTTGCATTAATATGGACTAGTTCCTTCAAATTTCCCATGCAGAGAGGATGCTAATGCGAATGTGCAGACTGAAAATTACTGTTTCAAATTGCATTAGAAGGAAAATATTCAGTGTTACAACTTTACTTAATCTATCTTATCCTATGATGGCAGATTGTTTTTTGCACTTCTTTATGTCCAACCTTTTAATGCATACCCCTTATGTCTGTTGGGAGGTTAACTGTGGTTGTTATACAGTAACTGCATGTGTGGGAGCACTAGATCTCTTTGTTTGGGTGTTACTACAGTGTTGCATCATCTTTTTTTCACCACCAAACACACATAGGAAGGTGACATTTTATGGGTGCAGGTTGAGGGAGGAAGATAAGATATCAATTTCAGATCAAACTTTTCATTCGTGAAAACTAAAAAAAACTTTCTCTCAAGCTGAAGTTAGGAGGTGTGCTCATGTCTTTATGTAACACTGTGGCCACACACATTCTTTCACAGACTGTCTCTCAGCTATCTGAACCACTTTCTGCCATTTTCTTGTTGGTTGAGCCCCTGCAGTGTATTATGTTTCACTTCTACTTTGTTTCTGGCAGATGGAACCAGAGGACAATATACAAACACCTACACTTTCACTCTCACAGTTTTATATGTGGCTCACATGCAGATGCAAACATTTACGCAGCTGGCAAATTTAGGGGTGTCATTTTAACAACTGTTATCTTACAGTTTTTCTCAATTGCCAATTGTCTTAAAATCCTCTAAACTGTAAGTGCAATTGTCACAACCAGAGGCGGCAGCCGATTTTGCCGGGGCTTCAGCCCCGAATGTTTTGAGTGTAGCCCCGAATGTATTTTGAAAAGTTGACTGACAAATATGAAACCGGACAATAGCCTATGTAAACCCCCGAAATCACAAGTTGCCTTATTTCATTGTGCTTTGGCTTTGCACATACTGCATACAGCCTGTAAAAATAGACATAGGCATAATCTAGCCTATAGAATAAGTTCCTTTGCTGTCGGTAGCCTATGGGCGACTCCGTTTCTTCCTCTCTGTTGAATATGCAGCAGGTAGGGGAGGAGCTGACATCAACTTACTTTACTTAGTGGCGAGTTAACAGCAGTTAGCAGGAAAGACAGCAAAAATGAAGCAAATGAGGCTTCTAAAATTTCCGAAAGAAGTCAGTGGGTAAGAATTCGCATTTGTTTTTGTCCTTAAAGTCTAAAGATCATCATCTGGCTGGCTTTCACCCACAGTAGGCTAAACCTCAAGACATCTGCTACTGACTGAGATCATATGTTGTAACCTCTAGCCTCGTGGTTAGCGCATCTGCCTCTCACGCTGGAGACCTCGTTTCAAGTCCAGTTTGGAGTATAATTTTCTTGTTTATCAGGTGTTATTTTCTCTAAGGATAACCAATAAGCGTTAGCATAAAATGTATGTGTGACTTGTTTTGTGATATTAGTTTGTTGTAAATATACACTTTGAGGGTAGCAAAGATGTGCCAGAATCAGGCATGGAAACTGGTAACAATTAATCAGTCACTTTACTTTAGAGAAAGTTAAAAGTGAAACATTTCTTATCCCAATGATCCTAATGAAAGGATTTTGACAGATGAACATGGAGAATTATATACAATTCGATGCCATGGTGTGTCAATGAACTTAGACTAAAGTCATTCATGTATTGCTTCAACTTAGGATCTTATACATCATTTTGACTATTTATGTAAAAAATTTAAATTATTTTACTTCACTTACTCACTATAATATAACTCTTTTGTGATGACTTTATTGTAATGTACATGTAAATTCAAGAATCATGATAGATCTTAGGGCAATCCCACTGATCTGCTCTTCCCAATACATTTTCTTCAATGGTATTGGTCTACACTTTGAAATATGTAGCACTTGATGAATTAGTTGTTTGAAGCTGATTTGCAATAAGTTATGTGCTGTATCTGTTCTTTTGCATCACATATGATTCAGGGAGGAGAGAGGATGTTGAGGATAGAACTAGAGTGGAAGATTTAGGAACTGTAGAAACAGGCCCAGCAAGAGCAGAACTCAAAGAATACCCTCTCACCAGCTTTGAACTACAGAGAAGTGGTTGCTAGTGTGAAAATAAAATTGTCTGGGCTAAGCCCCGGATGTCCTTCAATGCTGGAAACGCCTCTGGTCACAACTGTTTTATGAGACATCACAACTCTATTGCATGTCTGCAAAATGTAGTAACTCACCCAAAACATTTAATTCATGCTTCAAAACCTAGTTGTGTTAGTTGGCCAATGCCACCAAAATTAAACATTTCGTTTTGGTATCATGTGAACCATACTAGTCAAAATATTTTGATGTTTTTTCACCATGGCAGTCAACCCTGGAAATATTTGTTGTATACAAATGTCATTTTTGTTCTACTTTTTTGTTGACACTGACTGCTTACTGTACTATACAAGATTGTCAGTTCCCCGTCTGTCACTCACTTCGACGTTGTGTCGAATGAAGCGACACTAGGGGACTTCTTTGAAGGGCTCGGTTACCTCTGAACTTGAGAAAAGTCCAATGTGAAATTGGCAGACAGAATTTGCATGTCCCCACCCCAAACATACAGGGATAAAAGGAGGGAATCATCACTTACTGATCCACTCACCTCTGCAGAGCTTCTGCTGCACATATCAGCGGCTTTCTCCTTCTCTGCACGGCAGTGCAGATTTGCCCCTGGGCGCTTCAACAGCGCTGCTAAAAGAGAGTATTTCTTAAAAGAGTTTATTTTCTCTAAAAGAGCATTACACAGCTGGTGTTTAACGTCCTTTTCAGGACACGTCTTTATAAAGATATCCTTCCGCCCCTGTGTAGTTCCTGGATGTGGTCAATTTCTCTCCGATCCTGACGGTCACAGGCGCTGCCTCGTGTGTCTGAGCAGCAAACACACCGAGGCAGCATTTGTGGATGGTTCGTGTTCTCACTGCGAGAAACTTACCATGGTAACGTTGCGGTCGCGGCTTTCCTTCTTAAAGAGGAGGACTCCAGCCACCCCCAGTGTCGCTCCTTCTTCCACATGATTGAGGACGACCCGGCTGGCGAGGGAGGTGATTTGGGGATGGCAGCAGGCTCGGTTTCGCCGGGTAGATCCCCCTTCAGTTCCTTTCTTCCCGGAGGTACATGATGAGCTGACGAGGTCGTGGAGGGCACCTTTCACTGCCCACAACCGATCTCCTCGCTCATCCGCTCTCAATACCCTCGACGGTGGGGTGGCCCACGGGTACTCGGCGGTCCTCCAGGTGGACAGAGCGGTTGCTATCCACCTGTGTCCCGAGAAGCGGGATCGCCCAGTGCTCCCCTTCAAGGCCTGTAGGATGACGTCGCTACTGACCGCCAAAGCCCACAGCGGCTCTGGACAGGCCGCCTCTGCCCTGCATGCTGAGGACCTTCCTGCGATGCCAAGGCACTCAAAGATCTGCACTTGGGTAGTCCTGACCCCGACGAGTTCCCCCGTCTCCCAGTTCGGTCTATTTGGCGACACCATTGAAGACTTCACCCAGCATTTCTCAGCGGTGAAGAAACAGATGGAGGCCATTTCCCACATCATGCCTCGCCACTGTACCAGCGTGGGCCATGAGGTCCCCCTCCACCTTGAAGGTTTATGTAGCCTCCATATCGGCTCAGCATGACGCAGTGGATGGTAAGTCCCTAGGGAAGCACGATCTGATTATCAGGTTCCTTAGAGGCACCCGGAGGTTGAACCCTCCCAGGCCATGCCTATTCCCCTCATGGGATCTCTCCGTGGTCCTTTCAGGCCTTCAGAGACCCCCCTTCGAGCTGCTAGAATCAGTCGAGCTAAGAGCCCTCTCCTTGAAGACGGCCTGCCTGATAGCGCTCGCTTCCATCAAGACGGTTGGGGACCTGCAAGTGTTCTCTGTCAGTGACGCCTGCCTGGAGTTCGGTACGGCAGACACAAATGTCATTCTAAGACCAGGACTGGGGTACGTACCCAAGGTTCCCACAACCCACTTCAGGGACGAAGTATTGAACCTGCAAGCGCTGCCCCGGGAGGAGGCAGACCCAGCCTTTTCGTTGCTGTGTCCGGTACGTGCTTTGCGTACCTATGTGGACCACACGCAGTGCTTTAGATGTTCTGAGCAGCTCTTTGTCTGCTTTGGTGGACAGTGGAAAGGAACGTTGTCTCCAAACTGAGGCTTTCCCACTGGGTCATTGATGCCATCGCATTGGCCTATCACACCCAGGCCGTGCCTGCACCCTTGCGGGTTCGAGCACACTCAACAAAAAGTGTGGCATCCTCGTGGGCACTGGCCAACAGTACCTCCCTAGCAGACATATGCAGTGCATATGTCATAGAACTCGGGAATGCAGAACGTCCGATCGGGTGTTCCACTTGCAAATATCGACTTTCCCCTCCACTGAGGTGATCACGTGAGCTCTTTCCCCTAGGAGAGTCCACTAGATTGGCGCTCCCTGGATGTTCTTCCTCCCTAGCATTCTGGTCCACAAATTCAGCAGAGGAATTCCCCAACCAGACCCATTACGTGTAATAAAATGACTATGTACTGGAATAGGTGCTCCACAGGATGGGCCCTTGTGTGGATTAATCCCCCTGTGTGTATCCCCCTACGGGCGGACCCGCGTCTCCCTTGGGCAGTCCCCGCTGCCCCCTAGTTGCCGTGTTCATAGCAACTCCTCCCTCGCAGCAGGTAGGATGTACCACCACGCCATTCCCATGTGTGGCCTGAAAACCCATGTGACGTCACCACTTTACCTCCCCACAGCCTGGGCAGGTGGTGGTCTCTGCAGGGTCTTTTCCCCTTGAAAGAATAGGAGTTGGAAAAGAACGCCTTTCCCGATGCGTGTGATAGCGTTAAGATGACCACAGCTGCTTTAACTCTATGCGAGAAACATAGAGAGATAAAAGGCACGGCTGGAGCGGCCTGTTCCCATGCTTAGCAAGCCATTTTTTGGGTGTAGGGAACCTAAAATTATGATGATTTTGATGGGGCGTTGGGGAAGGGTACGTGCAGTCTGATGCAGCCTGTCGCTTTGGCGCGCAACTGCCTGCCCGCACCTGCATCAGCAGCGCACGTACATGGTTCAGCGCATGGTGTGATTGAATAGGGACCCCTAGTGTCGCTTCATTCGACACAACGACACAACATTTAGGTTACTATTGTAACCTCCATTTCCTGATGGAGGGAACGAGACATTGTGTCCCCCTGGCCACGACGCTGAACCGAGCCACTGCTATGGCCAGACCTTACTCTCGAAGTAAGACCTGAATGGACCTGAATGGACAGACGTATGATTCCCTCCTTTTATACCCGTATGTCTGGGAGAGGGACATGCAAATTCTGTCTGCCAATTTCTCATTGGCCTTTTCTCAAGTTCAGAGGTAACCAAGCCTTCAAAGAATTCCCCTAGTGTCACTTAATTCGACACAATGTCTCCTTCCCTCCATCTGGGAATGGAGGTTACAACAGTAACCTAGACGTTTTGTCTAGTTGAATGCTATTCACACTGAGCTTTTTAGATACCGATTTCAACAGTATAGGTTTACTGGGAAAAGTCAGTACTGTACAATACTGTAGTACATAGAAAAAGGATATGCACATTTGTATGTATATAGTAAATGTATTATGTAAACAGAAAATTCATAATTGCATGTCCATTTTTACAAATGTCTTACATGTAAAGTAATATATTCTGAACATAACATTTCCACAAAATTACATCCATGCAAAAAAAAAAAAAGGCCATCCTATGCACCCAAATAAAATTTAGAAACACGGACAACCTTGGTGACAACCGATGGCCAGTCCGGGCCTGCATGTACGTCTGACAGATTTTGATAACTGAATGGATAATTTTGCATGTGATGGCTCACACAATAAAAGAATGTTTAGACGAGTATGACAATTTCACTGAGAATCAAAGCAAGCCATGTGTATTTAGTTATTGTGTAAATTGTAGACAAATGCACTTACTGTTTTGCACACATATGCCAAAAAATTTGCAATTTTCTTAAATGAATAAGAAATGTAAAACAAGAAACTAATTGTTCAGAGATTTTAATTTATCCATCCATCCATCCATCGTCAACCGCTTATCCTGTGTACAGGGTCGCGGGGGGCTGGAGCCTATCCCAGCTAACATTGGGCGAAAGGCGGGGGACACCCTGGACAGGTCGCCAGTCCATCGCAGGGCCACACATAGACAGACATACACTCACACTTACCTCCACATCCACACCTAGGGCAATTTTTTTGGAGACACCAATTAATCTAGCCTGCATGTCTTTTGGATGGTGGGAGGAAGCCAGAGTACCCAGAGAGAACCCACGCAGACACGGGGAGAACATGCAAACTCCACACAGAAAGGCTGGGGCAACCAGGGTTTGAACCCACGACCTTCTTGCTGTGAGGCGACAGTGCTAACCGCTGCACCACCGTGCCACCCGTTTTTTAACTTAATGCTTTGAAAATGAATTCTCAGTCGAGAATTGAGACAAAGCAATTGAGAGAAACTGTAACACACATTTCCCCCCTCATACAGTACCTACTTCTATGTAGGCCATAAAGCTAAGCACATACATCTGTGGTAATATGGTGACATAAAAACCACAAACCTATTTTAATTCTCAACTTAGCCAGATCTCTTTGCCTGTCTTTCTCAGCTGTTAAACTGGAGTGGAGAACTCTCAAATAAATATGTTTCCTATGTGACAAGCATTCAAGTTAGAGAGAGAGAAAAAAGAAATATAACAAGGTGAATAAAGATATCAACATTCTGTTGTGACATAACTTTCTTTCTTGGAACACAAAAGGAGATGTTTGGCAGAATGTTAGCCTCAGTCACCATTCAATTTAATTGTATGAAAAACAGATGCAATAGAAGTGAATGGTGAGCTAACATCTTTTGTGTTCCATAGAAGAAAGTAAGGCCATGGTTTTGGAGAGCATTTTCCAAAGTCTCAATTGTCAGTCCTGTTCCAGAGTGGATGAGAGCCATTAACATTGGGAATTTATGTGTTTTCAAACGAAAACGTATTAGTGTGCTTGTGGCCATACCTTTTTGGAACAACATAATGGTGAGTAAATGATAACATAAGTTTCATTTTTGGGTGAACTACACTTTTAACTCTGTGTCCTTATCAGTTTCACTAATATTTGCAGTTTAATGAAACCTATTTCATCTTTCATGATATTTCTCAAATACCAAATAGCCATAATAAACCACAGCTCACCTTCCCTCACAATTCCTGTCTTATGTTGTGTCTTAATAATGAGTAGCCTTTACTCATTGGTTCATGCTGATGATTCTCATGGCTTTAAATGTAATAAACCTGTGAATATCTCTTCGAGCGCTTGCATTCTCATCTAGTGCATTAACGGCATAATCTTTATCCCATGTGTGTTTGTCATTGGGTATTAATATGTGTGTGTGTGTTTGTAACATGAGGTGTTAATATGTGTCATGCAAACAAAAACTGAGAAGGTTTCTGAGCGGTTTTGATAATCTAGGTTCGGCTTTAAGCCATTTCAAACCTCTTAATGATTGCCTTTGTGCTCGTATGAGATGTGTGACAGTAAGCCAGGTTCACCAAGAGGACACACTCCTCATCGCTGATATGAGAAGTGTTGGTGTCTGTTATTTGAGCCCCATAATAATTTGGTTGTGGCAGATGTTGGCAGATCGTCTCTGGGGAAAACACAACACAATCCTCTAATCCTTTCCCCTTGGGATTCTGTCTAATCAACCACTATTTATGAAGCGAGCATGCACTCACCCACGCTCTCAGAATTAAAATGTCCATACATTGCAAATTCTTTTAGTTGCATATGACACACTCTTGTGCTCTTTTGCTTTCTTACACATTCACAGTTATATATTTTTTAGGTTCAAAACTAGTTAAAATAAAATAGAATGGGGCCAGAACATAAACAATATTTTTTTTTAATTATTTTTTAGTTGGTTGGCAGAGCATGTGGTGCAGCTGTAAATACCTATAAAACTGAGATCTGGGAATCCCAAAATGATGACCCAAATTCTCAAAAGATCTCAACACTTCACTCTCATACAGGTCATCAAGTGTAATAACCCCCCTCACAATCCACTCTGAACCAACAGAAAGGGGACTTGTCGATACATAATTTGGGGTACAGCCATATGCTTGGGGCAACATTTAAATACATTTCAGAATGAAATACTCTGGCCACTCTTGTCTAAATTATGTGCAAATGTGAAATAATGGGGTGTGACTTAACTTCTCCGATTAGTTTGATAGAAAGTCTTTGCAATGGCGAAATAGGGCAAGGACTTCCTGTTCAATAGAAAACCAGGGAGTGGCTCTTTCAGGTGAAAGCGACCAATGAGCCAAATGCCTAAGACCGAACGCATAATAATAAAACAAAATCTTTTGTGGCCTAGCCCACCTTTGTCAATCGGTCTATGTAGTTTTTGAAATGTAAAGGACATTTACCATTCCAAATGAAGGAATTCGCTATGCTATCATATTGCATGAAAGAAGAGAGATGGGGGATATCTATAGGGAGTGACTGTAGCAGGTAGTTGAATTTTGGAATACAGATAATTTTAATTACATTAGCCTTCCCAGTCATCGATAAATGTAATGAAGCCCACCTGTTCGATTGAAAAACTTTTTATTAAAGGGTCAAAATTAACTCTAACTAAATCACACTAATTTTCTGGAATAAAATACCCAAATATTTAATGCCCTGACTGGGCCACTGGAAGGTGCCTGGTTGAAATGCTGTTACCGGGCAGTATGCTGTCAGAGCCAAAGATTCGGATTTAGACCAATTGACTTTGTATCCTGAGAACTTGGAAAAGGTAATAAAATATAATCTGCGTAATAACGTAATAACGATTCGAAATAATTTATCTTTAATCTGTTTGAGAGAATTTAATTGTAGATGCTTACTTATCAGTGTAATGACTCCCCTGCTCTTACTTGAGCCAGCACTAAAGAAAACATGCCCACCCCTTACACTAAAGCATTTTTAACCCAATCACATTCCACGTGGAGAAAGAAAACCCACTCATATTAACATTTGACATATTGATATAATAGAAAAAAAATTATTGTGTGCCAAAAACAAGATTAAAAAGACCACATTCCCATATTAGTGCGACAATAAAAACCCGAACATCACCGACAGCGTCAATCTATCTAAACTCAAAAGGTATATAGGTATACACCTACGAGAGCCCCACGCAACAAGTTTGCCATCGGATTGTTCAAGTCCTGCAGATATATATTCCTGCAGATATAAAGCCGTTCAGTGTCCTCAGACAGACAAACAAGTGTTCAGTGAGCTGGCTGTTTATGAGCAGATGACGTAATCATTCCAATGTCCCACAAAAATCACTGTCCCACAAAAATTCACTGCATAAAAAAATACACCATCAGTCAATTTTATAAAAGACATCCTTTGTGTAGGCATGTAGATATTTTGCAGGCATCTTTGCATCTACTCTCCATCTGGCCAAAAATTTCAGTGTAAAAGCGATCTTCCATCCATGCAAAAGTTTCTTGAAGGAGTGTTATTGCACAAAACAATCTCCAGCCACTAGGCGGAACCAACACAAACAGAAACAAAAATGGCACCCAGCTTCCTCAGACAGCCAGAGTAAGTACAGCAAGTTAATCCATTCTGGAGCAACATGAGAAACACCAAATGGCTTACTCCAATGTTTTTATGAAGGACAGTGCTTGCTTGGGACACGTAAATACTTTGTGGCCATCCGTAGAATCTATTCTCAGTTTGGCCGGTAACATCAGTGCAAAAGGTTGATGTAAGAGTTTCTTACATTCCTTGGCTCGATCGTGTTTCTCTCTTGACGAATTCGTAAAGTCTGGAAACAAGAAAATATTGTGATTCTTCCAAGAAAGCTTTCCTTTGCTCCTCGCCTCACGCAACACAAGATCTTTATCAGATGATCACAGAAATTTTATCAGGTCCCCCTCAGAAGATTAGTGACTCTGTGAGCTCACTTGATTTACATTTTATGGTCTGTTATGTTGAGCAGACTCGGGAAGAGCTCGTCTAGGAATTTCACCATATATCTGCCTTTTTCATGCTCAGGAATTCCAACAATTCGTTTTTTAATTTTGTCGGCTCCTATTTTCCAAATCTTCCAGTTTTTCCAAAATGTTTTCCACATCAATTTTGGTCGCGAGCAGATTAGCAGATAATTCCCTTTCCGATGACTCCAGATAACTATCCGTTTCTCAACATCTGCCACTCTTGTAATCTACTCAGAGAATTTTGTTTCCATCGCTGTAATCGATCAACGTATTACAGCTAGATCTCCCAAGTCAGCAACAACCTTCGTCAGCATCACAGACATGTTGGACAGTTGACGCTGGATTTCTCCTGCTGCACCGTTAATTCGAGTTCCTGGTCCGCAGATCCATCAGAGGTTTCAGCTCGAGCATGTAAGTGTCTTTTAATGTCAGCAGATCCTGAGGATTTTGACTTCTTTGTTTACCTCAAAGAACAAATATGTAGCTGGGTGTACCGAATCTCACCAGATTATAACTTTAAAATAATTTAAAAACTAGCAAAGTGCACAGAGCTCACCGTTCACACGTCAGCTCCTGGCATGGCATCACGTGACCCCCAAGTTAAAAACTGTTTTAAAAGTATAGCCACAAGATGTATACAAAATAACATGATTTTAGTGTGATAAAATCCCATTCTAACCTTATCAGTGTTAAGTTATATCCAATAATACAACTTGACATTAACGATGCAATGCTTTAAACCCATGAGCGATTTTATCTCACTAAAATCATGTAGAACAGAGGTTTTAACCACACTAGCGTCATCTTAAAGGTGCTGGATGCTTATTTAGCATTGAGACTGTGTCTTCTGATTGGCTGATAAAATAATGTCAACCCCCATTAAATTTGTTTTTGCCAGTGACACAGTCTAGTGTGGTCACAGAGACAGGTGAGAAATCTCAGGACAATTATTTCAGTGAAACATTTTCTGCATACCCATTACATAACAAATTGCTTACAGCACATTTAACACATATCATGTTTACGTCTTGTGACTATACTTTTGAAACAGTGAGTATTTTAATGTTTGACTGGTCCCATTCACTTCCATTGTAAGTGTCTCACAGTAACATCTATTTCTAAATAAACAAGGGATGAGCTAAAAATATTTTCTGTTGTAAACAAAATTCTGCTACAAATGCTGTGGATTGAGCTGAACCAGAGACAGTTTAGCAGAGACAGACCACTGGTGTTAAAATGAATGGGAAAAACTGTAACGGCCAATGGATGTTGCAAAGGAAGTCCCACCTTACAGGGAGAGCCAGTCACCTTTTACATACAGACATTGCCTGTCAATAAACTTGAGAACCTGTATTAGCTGAACCAGCCTAAAAAATAGCCTTTTTTTAAAGGGTAACTAAACCCTAAACCAACTTTTTTTAGTTAATGATCTGTAAGAATGGGGCTTTATTAGTACTGGTCATTGATTCAAGTAATTATATATGGTGTAAAAACGTCTGAGTGCTGCCCTCTTCAGGTTGAACGGTGGCTACTGCAGTTGAATTTTCCTATTGGCTGTTTGCGGTACTTCGTGACGTAAGCGGTGACAGCTGACGTAAGCAGGTTCCAGCTCACCACACCCTTGGTAGGAGCTACCACGCCCATGGCAGTATAAAAACCATCTCGTTTCGTCAAAACCACTGTAGCGAGTCAGGAGTTGGAATTGCGAGTATTGAAAACGATCAGGATAGAGTATTTTAGCCTCTATTTAGCATAGCATTTATATAGTTATTTAGATTATTTTGTGTAGCCTAGGTAGTTAATTAGCATATTTGTTAGTGTAGTATTTTTAGAAGCATAGTTAGTTAGTAGCATAGTATTGCGTCAGTTAGGATAGCTTCAAGTTAGCGTAGATTATCTGTATTTAGTACAGTGGTCAGGATGGTACATAGGTGTAGTGTTTCTGGTTGCAACAGCACTGCTGGACTGTATAGCTTTCCATATAGACTTGGAAATTAGGCGCCAAGGGTTGCACGTCCTTGTTCTGGAAGACCGCGAGTTCCCGCCTAGAGCTGGAGAAGTGTGCAAACTGCATTTTACGCGGGATTGCTTCTCCAACGCAATGGAGGTGGAAATGGGCTTCTCCAAACAGCTCGCGCGAAAAGCGACGCAATGCCAAACGCTGCTCCTCCTGCATGGACTCCACCACCGCAGCGGCGTCTTGAGGTGAGTGATCATATATATTTGAATCACAATTTATGGTTAGGCTAAAGTTAATCCTCTGGGGTCGACAAAGCGCGTTCGCGATGCGGGAGTGTTAAATGTATTGCACCCTTATACATTGTATTACGGTATTGACTACCTGTATAGTTTTATTTGGAGATATGGTTTTGTACATGATGACGTTACACTTTACGTCACATTCTTCTAAGTTGAGAGAACAGCTAACTGATGTTATGTTCAAGTGAAGCTTGCTAAATAAAAATCCTGCTAAAAGGATAAACATCACTGAACAGCGTTTCGTTTGTTTTTCCTGCACGCGAGTGAAGGTGAATGCGCACTCTGATGCTCAACAGGGAGTTAAATCGCAGTTTGAGCCAGCGGCTCGAATTGATATGGCTCCGGCCCTGTGTCTACAGATTCACCCTCCTCCACTTCAGGTGAAGGTGGGGGAGAAAGGTCCTCGACTTCAAAAGACTGCTCCGTGGCAAAGCTACTTGCGTCACTCCAGTTACTCCATTTTAGAGTCTGACAGCAGCTGTCAATTAATCTGTCACTACGGGTCTCAGGTGCATGCCCACTTTTCGAGCATTTTTCAAATATTGCTAGTGGGTGGAGTCAGACTCTGAGCAGGGGTTTAGTTACCCTTTAAAGAAATTATTTAAAGAAGAGTTAAAGAAGCACATTTTGTGATACCATTGACAGACATAGGGTACAATGGGGCTAACGGCACTTTTGATTTTTCAACCAAAACATTAACAACAACAAAAACCACCCCAGTAGTTTCATTAACACCTGTTTGTCAAAATATTCCTGTTCCATGAGAACATGCAATGTCTAACGAGGTGCTCTATTATTTAATCATTTTTAAAATATTGCAAATGTATGTAGCTAATGAGAATCCTTGAAATCATTATATTTATTTAAAATACCATTTTGTAATTTTCAGTTTTGTTCAAGGTGTTTATATTAAAAGTTTTTAACAACTGTCCAAAAAGTAAAATTATATTTTGGATAAAAAAGGTCCCCCATAAAACATTGTTTTTATTATGTGGGGCGAATAGATTTATGTAAATTGTTCAAAGTGGGCTCACATTGACTGATCCCATTATAATGGAGATTAATTGGTTTATAGAATACTTGAGATGTTATGAAATGTCAAATGTGAATAAAATAAACATACATGGTTAACCCTTTTCTGAAGTGGTCATTTTAAATAATTATTATCATAATTTGGTAATCAAAAACATCTTGCTGTCTCAAAAGTATTTGCCTAAGTTGACAAATTTTTCCCTACAACTATTGCCCATATATTTACACAATTTCACTTTTACCAACACTAAGTGTGAAATAAAAGGCTCACTTGCCACCTTAAAATATATATATATTTATAAAAACAATCTTCTGTTATTATTTATTTTCACACCAATTATGTTGCTCCATCAATATTCAATAAATATAAATGTTTCATTTTAATCTTGATACACATTGTGACCAGAAAAAACACATTTAAAGTGTGCCTTTAGCCCAGCTGTACCCTACAAATGCAGGAATTATACAGAAAATATAATAATTGAGTCATAACTAAGGGAGTTTCTAAATGCATTTCAAATCACATTGCGGTTTAAAGCTGCTCTTAAAATTCCCCAAAATATAAATGTGCATATCAGCTTTGGGCCATAGCTTGTGGGGTGAAAGGTGGTCATGTTTCGAGGGATCCACAGGTAAAGGGGGGCCCCACAACAAATTCAAAACTTTATTTTTCAATAAAAAATGGGTCCAGAGCAATATACATTCAGGGGTCCCAGAATACTTTGCTTTGGCCCTGTATGAGCTTAAACAAGACACAGCGTTTGCCATATTTTCGTGGTGTTGCATCAGTGTGAAGTTCTGACATGTAAACTGGAGGCGTATCTGTTCAAGCATGGTGACAAGCATTCACTTCCTGATGAAACCGAAACCATGCTTGCTGACGGGAGGATAAGCACCTCATTGGTCATTCAGGAATTGTTTCTATGACTCCCCAATTACAGTGTAACAATGGTTCCCGTCTCCATCATTAGTGTGAGCAAATCTCATTAAGAGAGACACGTTACAGAGTATAACTGGACAGAGCTGGAGAATGGCAACAAATACCAACAGGTAAATCAAAAGAAGAAAAAAGGGAAGACTAGGACAGCAATGAGGAAAAGGGGGATAATACAGTGGCGAGAACAATTGTGAACCCTTTGGAATTACCAGAATTTATTTATAAATTTGTCTTAAAATCTAGTTTGATTTTCATCTAAGTTACAATAATGAACAAATACAATCAGTTTGAACTAATAACACAAATTATTGTATTGTTCTTGCATACTGAATACACCATTCAAACATTTGCAGTGTAGGTTGGAAAACATATGTGAACATCTAGCCTAATGACGTCAACAAAAGCTAATTAGAGTCAGCAGTTTGCAAACTTGACATTCAATTAATAAAACAAGATTGGAGGTGTGGGTTAGAGCTATTTTGACTTATAAAAAGCACTCAAGAATGTATCTGATGACATGGACCATATCTTGCAAAAAAGAGATCTCAGAAGAGCTACAATCAATAATTGTTGCTTTGCATAAACTTGAAAGAGTTACAAAGTTATCTCAAAGAGCTCTGTTATTCATCTGTCCACATTTATACACATTTTGTACTGTGGCTACTCTTCCTAGAAGTGACCGTCCAGCCAAGATGACTCAAAGGGCACACAGCAGAATGCTCGATAAGGTAAAGAAAGAATATAGAGTGACAGCTAAAGACTCAAAGGAATCATTGGAACTGGTTAACATCTCTGTTCATGAGTCTACTATATGAAAAGCATTAAATAGGCATGGTGTCCATGGCAGCACACCAAGAAGGAATACGCTGTTTTCCAACAAAAACTTTGCTGTGCACCTGAAATTTCCCAAAGACCTCCTTGACACTCCTAATGCTGCTGGGAAAATGTTTTGTGGACTGATGAAATTATGGTTGAATTGTTTGGGAAGAACACGCAGCACTACATATGGCGTATTCTATTTTTTCATAAGAGTGGTGAATACATTTGTTATGGAAAATTTGTAATGAGGGCACACATTGACTGATTCAATTACAATGGAGGACACATATTTTTTTTATAAATACCTATGTTATGAAATGGCAAAATGATTGAAATTAACAGAAAATGGTTAACCAAATGGTTAACCATTTTCTGAATTGGTAATTTTAAATAAGTATCATAATAAGTTAACAAATGTTGCCCTATATCTATTGTCCCTATATTTACGCAGTATCACTAAAATACCCATGGTGGCCTTTTACCCAATGGCAGCACAAAACGGGCACCACATACCAACATGAAAACATCATCCTGATGGTGAAGTACAGTGGATGGAGCATGATTTGGGGATGCTTTACTGCTTCGGGCCTGGACATTTAGCCTTCAAATGAATTCCCAAGTTTATAAAGATATCCTACAGGATAATGTCAGGGTGTCTGTGTGCAAGATGAAGCTTCATAGAAGTAGAGGGATGCAGCAGGACAATGACCCTAAACATTGAACTAAATCCACTACAGAATTGTTTCAATAAAAAAAATCCAACTTTTGGAGTGGCCAGTCAGAGCCCAGACCTAAACCCAAACAGAGAGGCTGTGGAATGATCTCAAAATATCCGTTCACACCAGACATCCTAAGAATATGGCTGAGCTAAAGAAGTTAAGTAAGAATGGTCCAAAATTCCTTCTGTACTTTGTGCAGGTCTAATCCGCAGCTTACGGAAACGCTTGGTTGAGGTTATTGCTTCCAAATGAGGATAGACTAGTTATTAAATCTAAGGATTTGCTTTCTTTTTCCACAGCACTGTAAATGTTTAATGGGATGTGTTCAGTAAAGACATAAAAGATTAGAATAGTTAGCTTAAGCACATTTGAGACTTTCACGAAAATGAGATAACATTTTATGACCAATTAATGCAGAAAACTAGCTAATTCCACACATACATTACCTCAGATACTTTTTATTGCCACTGTATATATGTCCTCTTCTCTTTGTTATGAGAGTAATATTTGCCTCCATGTTTACGCTCTAATCTCATGACTGGTGAAAGTTACAGTTGCAGAGACAGCATTACACCTGGACAACAATAACTATCAAGATTTTGTTTATTATCATAAATCATTTTTCACTATTTAATTCAAGAAGCCCTACATAGCTGTATGAAGCAACATCTGGTTCAAAACAAAAATGGGGCTTTGCATCATTTATGTCAATCTAAAATGATGTTAATCAACCTGAAAAATCTATAAAGGACCCCATTTCAAATTGTATAAAAACCTTTAGAGAACCTTTAGTCTGGTGAAACTGTTTTTACTGGTTTTCTGGTTGTATTGGTGAAACATTAAAAAATGTGGACCTGGACATCCCCACAAAGCATAAGGACAAGAAACCTGAGAAAAAAAAAATGCATTACCACAATTACAGCTTGAGATCTTGAAACCGAATGACCGTGTTTGTGAATTGATCTCACACAACTATTTAAGAGAGTTCGGACACTTTTGTTTTAATAAAAACACATCATATAGCATTTATTAAACATGGACACTGACTCCAATGACATGCATACCAATTCGTCCTTTAAATGTTGAGAGTTAACATTAAAGCAAACACTGGTTCCCTGCGCTTTCGTGTATTACATTTGTATTATCTTAGGATTTAAAAAAAAAAAGGTAAACCTCGACAATTACATGGGATGTCGTGTTTTTCTGCATCATTTATCATTACACACAGTGGGTGGGGTGGAGTGAGGGGAGGAGGGGCAGGGTTGTGAGGCTAGGACAAGGAATGCTGGCACACTGTAGAGCCTTTGTACGACAGCCTGAAGGACTACATATCCCAGCACACACTGCGCAGGCAGCGGGTCAAAGATCTTAGTGCCTGCACAACAAGCATTCACAGTATGGAGGGGAAGAGCGAGGAAGAGGGGGAGAGTGTGATTGCAGCACTGGCCTGGGTGAAGACAGGGAGAAGGAGATATGTGTGGTCTGCTATACCTCTCCTCCCCTCACCTGATTGCCTAGATTTATTGTCTTTAACACATAAAAGGGATTTTATATACACAGAATAGCTACAAGACCCTCCCTCCCACCTCAGGCAACAGTGTCATGATCCACACAAGAAATTAATCATAATAAAAATGAAGTAAAACAATATATTGGTCAGGACACTTTTTGTCATCTGTAATCAATGGTGTGTGATGTGAAAAACTGTCTTTGAGCTGTTGGAGGGCGGAGGGGGTGGGGGAGGAAGGGTCTTTTTCCTCTTCAATTTATTTTCAAGATTTCTCCTTTTTTATTTCACTGGTGTTGGTTGGTTTGTCTGTTTTTTTCCCAGCATGTATGTTTGTGTGTGTGATTGTGTGTGTTTGTGCAGATGCCAAAAGTGCTTTCACACTTTCGTGATCTCTGCGTGCTCTTCTTCATCAAAAGGTTCATTCTCAGGATCGGAATCAGTGGTGTCAGAATACCGGTAGTGATCTGGTTCATTGTCGCTCACATCTGGAGTGAGAGTTGAAATTCTCGCTTCTGAGTTTGAGGGCTCCTCTACAGTCTTTGTAAAGTACAACTTTACCTAACAGAGAGAGAAAGAGAAAGATGGTGAAATAACAGTGCTGTACACAAGCAAACTGAAACATTAAAGATTCTAATTCAGCCTACGATTGTGTTTTCTCTAATATAATAAATGCACATAATATATAATAAAAGGAATATTCTGGGTTCAATAGAGCTGTTCAGCTTGTAGTCCAAAACCCGGAAGAGATTTCATCATGGGTTGCCTTCAGTTTTATGGGGTTTTATAATGGGCTTTTTGAATTTATGAGAAAAATAAGTTCTTTGGTAAACATTACTTGATGAAACATGTATGTTTTGTTCTACAATATAAATTACACACAGTCATCCTGCAAATGGGAATTTTGTAGCCCTATTGAATTACATATTTTTAGAACAAAATGTCCACATATCGTCATTTAATGTTTACCACAGACCTTATTTTACAAAAGTTAAAATAACCCATTATAAAACCCCATAAGAATATCCAGAGGAAACACATGGTGAATTAGACTTCACGGCTCACCAACAAATTGGAGTCAACGGCTGAACAGCTCTATTCAAGTTAAGCTCAATCGACAGCATTATGCTGCATAATGTTGATTACCACAAAAAATAATTTCAACTTGTCACTCAAATAAATGCACTTATATGGATATTGTGGGCAGATAACCCATTTTTCACCACGCATTGTGGCCGATATCGATACAATAACCGATACTTTTTAAATTTTTATTATATTATAACCTGTACCTGCTAGCTAATTAATTAAAAGCTGCTCATTTGAAAAAATAAGTGTCATTGGAAACTCTTAACTGCTGCTATTTAGGGTTTGCCAGATGTAACATGAATCACAAATGTGCCTATACTATAGATGTATGCTGATTTTAATGATATATAAACTTGCATAAATAGTATGGTGCTGAGTATTTACGTTAATCCTTATGAAGCGCTAACAGAGAGAGAATAATGAACTTCTAACAGATTTAATAATACATTCAAGAAAAATAAGGTGATAAATTAACTAGACCCGACCGATATGGGATTTTTGAGACCGAAAATTCACCGATTACTGATATGGTGGCCAATATAGTTCATTTTTGATCTGGAATGAAAACAGACCTTTTCTATGTGGATTGTGCACCGATATGACTATGCAAAAGTACTCAAAAGACTATGCGAACTATGCAAAGGTACTCTTAAACTAATATTTTTATCAAAGAATATTTGACATTATTATTATACATTGTCAACAAATTCTAGAAAGAAAATAAAGAATAAATAAAAATACAATAAATAGCTTAAAAAACATCAGTACTGTATGTTCAGTATCAGTCAGTTGCTGACCATATAAATAAAGAATAAATTCAAATAAAATAAATAGCTAAATAAACATCAGTACTGTTTAGTATATTAAATGCTGACCATTCAAATAAAGAATAAATAAAAATAAAATAAATAGCTAAATAAACATCAGTAGTTTGTGGGAATACTTTGGGAAGCATGTGACAGTATTTTGTAACACGGTATATCATGGTAATTAACATGCACAATAAAATCAAAAAACAGTAAATAATTCTAGATAAACTTTTAGCCAAATAGTTTAATTTTTCTAATCACACATTAGTTTTTTCCCCATCAACGAATCAAGATTCACATCACTGCACGTATGCGCATTAATAACACATGCGCACTCAGATGTAAACAAAACCAACATGGACGAGAAGCATTTGCCCATTAATCTGTACTTAAAGGACAACGGCAGATCTTTATTTGTACATTTTACAAATAATTAAACAGTGTGTGCAAATATTTGATTACTTTATGCATTTGTAAAAAATATATATATACACTACCGGTCAAAAATATTGAAACAATTACCCATTCTTTATTTTATATATATATATATTTATTTATTTATATTTTCCTCACATTTTCAAATAAAAGACATCAAAACTACGGAATAACATAAATGGAACTATGGGAATTATGTTGTGGCTAAACAAATTCCCAAATAAATTAAAACTGTTATATTTTAGTATCTTCAAAGTAGTCACCCTTTCCCTATAATTTGCAGATATGTACTCTTCACATTTTCTCAACCAACTTCTTGAGGTATCACCCTATTGGCTGCTTTTCTTTATTATTTGGTCCAAGTATTCAATTTCAAAAACTTTTTTTTATGATGACACAATTAGATTTTTTCTACAAAACTAATTTCAAACATTTAAGCATACACCTTCAGATTAAAAGAATATTAAGATCATGAGAAACATTTCAGTCAAGTGTTTCAAAACTTTTGACCGGTAGTGTATAAATTATACATTTAATAATTTAATAATTTAATTGTGTGTGTGTGTAATTATTGAAATATCCAACTAGTTTTTTAAATGATCAGGGTTTGTTTCAAAGTTCATTGTTATCTGTTAAATTAAAAGGCCAGTTTGGTATTGAAAAAAGTAGTTTAACTTGTTATTAAGATAACTTTTCAACTTTTCTTTCGACACGTTTTTGTAATGTAATTCAATACCGTGATAAAGCTTCAGCAGTTATTGTGATGTGAAACTTTCTATTAATCAAGTGCTCAGGCTCAGCTTCCAGCTAGGGCTGCACAAGCAATTGAGGAAGTAATAGAGATTACGATTACGGCTGCAATGATTAATCGTGAAACTGACAAATATAGCGGTCCTTTTAAGTCTACTTGTCAAAGGTTTCTACTTGCAGCACAATTTAGCAGCGGTTTAGTATTCTAACTGATCTCAGACATGTCCGTTGAGGAAAGAAATGGCAAAGGCGAACATAAATTTGTCTTCAGTCCTTTGAGTTATGACAACAGATCCTAAAGCGCAAGTTATAAACAGTCTGATGCCCAGATGCTTGCTTTAAGTTTTACTTCTGTTTGCGGTGGCAAATGAGCTTTAGAACAAACATGAAAACCATAGTCAGTCATTTGGAATTCGTAACATTTGCGTCGCTCACTTAAAATGTAGATGTACATACACTGCAAAAGAGCAACGCAAAAAAACTAGCATTCGCTATGCAGAGTTTTGAGAGTTCTAATGTTGTTGCGTTGATCGATTTACATGCATCATTTATTCAAAAACTGAATAACAGTTTAGTTCTGTCCAGCTACTAAGTGGGCCAAAAAGTTGATTTACTGATGTATAAAACAGCAAAAAAAAAAGTAATTTAGCTCAACAGTTCCCAGCTTGCTTTGGACATGTAGCCTACCCTACATAAAGAATATGGCATGAAGTTGAACAAATAAGTCAACACTTGTGATTTTTGTCAGTTGTGCAGCCCTTCTTCCAGCAGAATAGCAGCTGAGATCTACAGCTCAGCATTGACACAACAGTGTCCCCTCACCTTGAAGTTGGGTGAGAAATAACGGTTAGCTTTGTCCTTATTGGCCTTATCCAGGTCCTTCTTCGTTAAGGTCAGAATCAAGTAGTCTTTATCTCCGTCTACTGTCCCTGCTCGCTCCCCTCCCCTTTCAGCATCTCTTTCTCTTTCAATTCCTCCTTCGACTCCTTGCTCCTCTCTCTCCATCTCCACCAGGGAGGAGAGGCTATCCACATTGTTGACCACTGACCCATTCTCCAATTTCTCCCCAGCTTCCTCTGGATCCCGAATGAAGAATGTGTTTACCCAGAAATGGAACATTTTATCCTGCACACCCACGCAAGCACACAGAAAAGGTTTACATTTCGGCATTTGATGGCCATAAATAGTTAAATGTTTACAAATACCCATTCCAACACCGAAACAGATATGTTCAGTTGGGGGCGGGGGGGGTTGGGTACAAGGAAGAAAACATCCAAAGCTCAAAAAGACAACATAAATAAGCAAATACACAAAACGTGTCAAACAAAAGGAAAACCACAAACTGCTCAATATTGGTTAATATTTTTTTTGTTGTGTTTATTAGCACTGATAACATATCGGTCGTTCACTAGTTTTGAGAGAGGGTCACAAGGTCACTTACCTTCTTCATCATCTTGCTCTGTTTGTGGAAGAATTCCACTTTTATGTCACCACATACAGGAAAAGGCTGAGGGAATTCAAAGATCATGTTCTTTTCTTCCCTCCGTGTGTGGGCCGGGTTTGACGTGTGGATTTTTACCTTCAACTGATACACAACAAACTGAGGGTCTGTTTGAGAGATTAGAGAGATGGGGACATGGAGAGAGTGAGAAAGAGAGGGAGATAGGATGGAAGAGACAAAATGGTGGAACAGAGATATATGAATAAAAAAATACAAAAAATAAAACACACCAAGAAAGGATGTATAGAGGAAAAGGGAACAATTAAGGTAAAGCAGTGTTAATTATCAAGGAGACCACACAGAGAGAAATAGCTCCACCTCCAGCTCTGACATCATCAGTCAAGATATTGTCAGTGATTAAGAATAGGGTTGATGTAGAGGGAGAGAAGATACAACCAAGAAAGAAGAACAAACACCCAAAATTCCCCACATAACCAGCTGCCCAACTCCTGCATGCAACCAGCACAATCAGCCAGCAAAGAAGACCTGGGCCCAACTTCTGCTATTAAACACCCATTTAACACAGGGAGGTTCCTCTTTTAATAATGTAGACTAGGGGTGGGCAGTATGAATGTATAATCACTGTGTCAACAGAGATTTTGTTATACTATGGTAGGCATAATTGTGTCTAGAAAAGGGCAGGACTGCTTTACATTATTTACATGCAAAAGTGACAAAGAAACATGGAATAATGTTTTAATACGGTGCTTTTATTTATTACATAATGTGAAACTATTTTTGCTCAGATGACAGACTTATTATTAATAATCTTATCTTTGGGTTTGTGTCCATGAAGATCCAAATAAAGATAAAATAATCAAATAAGGTCTATTAACTTTCATTTGAAAAGTATTTAATTTCCTGGATAATAGGCATTAACATCAATATGATTATTTAATACATAGGGCTAGGTATTGAAACAAAGTTTCTAATACAATTTCAATACATATTAATGCTCCTTTTGCTTACATATGAAAAATATAATCTCCCAGCTAATGCTGTTAATTATACAGGGGACCTTCTAACTAGGTACAATACGAAAATATACATTTAACTAATTATATTTAATTAATTTTTCATAATTTTGGTCACAGTTTGGCTTCTTTTTATGAACAAATCCATGTATTCAATCCATTAGATATTATATTTCACATATTATTTGTTGGCATGTGTTTATTGTTTAATTGCATAATTTGTACTATTTACAAGAATTTACACAAATTTGTTGAACATGTTCTAAAACCAGTATTGTCTCTTTAACAAAACCGGCATTTCTGTAAAGAGTGTCTTTAAATGAGGGCATAATAATGAGAGAAACTTAAATGGCTTTATCTTGTCTATGCTATGCGGTATTAGAATTAAATGTTTATTTTTTGTGTTTTTGATGAACAACTGACTGAAAAGAACAGAAAGGGTATTAAAAGAGACATTATACAATGACAAATCGGTTGCGTGGACTTTGTCTTTGGACACACAAATATTACATGGAAAACTTTTACTCTCAACACGCAGTGAAAGCCTTTAACAATGTTTAATTAAGTGCGAAATTAAGTTGCCAATGTGAGTGATTTCCTCTAATTGTAGTGGAGGCTTGCGCATAGAGTAAAAATCTTTCTTGGGATTTAAGAATCCATATCGAGGTCATTCAAATTAAGATGGCGATCTGGAAATCGTCTTGGTTACTGTCGTAACCTCCGTTCCCTGATGGAGGGAACGAGATGTTGTGTCGATGTAGTGACACGAGGGGTCTCTCTTAAGAGCCTCGGTTACCTCATATCTTTGAGAAAAGGCCAATGAGAATTGGCAAACATAATTTGCATGCCCCTCCCCCGGACATACGGGTATAAAAGGAGGGAAGCGTGCGTTTGTTCAGACAGGTTTTGAGCTGAGGAGCCATTTCCCAGGAATTTAAGCAGCTAGTACAGTGTTATGGCAAGAGGGACACAACGTCTTTTCCTATTCTATTCTTTCAACCCTGCTGAGACAACATCCTGCCCAGCAGGTGAGGTTAACATGTGGCAAATAGTCAGCCGCTGCTGACTCCAAAGGAGGAGATGGCGGGCAAGTTGCGACATGCGAAGGGAGCAAACGGCGCCATGGCCATTTATATACGCTACTGTCGCTGTGTTGTCTGAGCGGATCAACACGTGCTTGCCGCAGATCAGCGGCAGTAATCTGCGCAGGGCAAGAAATACAGCCAGCAACTCTAGGCAGTTGATGTGCTAACCAAGCCACGACCCTATCCAGGAGCCAGCAGCTGTGTGCCTGTTGCACTCGGTGCCCCAGCCCGACTGGGAGGTGTCCATAGTAACTATGATAAGTCTGAACACCTGCTGTAGGCGGACTCCTGAACATAGAAAACAGAGGTCTGTCCAAGGGCTGAATAAGTGACGGCAGGAAGGTGTGGGTCACATGGTATGTCCCGTGGCTCCATGCCCATCTCGGGACTCGAGTCTGAAGCCAGTACTGAAGTGGTCTAATATGCATCAACCCGAGCGGCACGATCGATTGTGAGGAGCGCTATCATTGAGTCTAACTCCATGCCAAAAACAGAGATGATCTGAACCGGGGAGAGCTTGCTCTTTTCCCAGTTGACCCGAAGCCCTAAACGGCTGAGGTGCCTGAGCACCAGGACCCTGTGTGCAGAGAGCAACTGTCGAGAGTGTGCTAGGATTAGCTAGTCGTCAAGGTAGTTGAGTATGGGAATGCCCACTTCCCTTAACAGGGCAAGAGCTGCGATTTTCGTGAAGACGCGAGGGGACAGGGACATACAGAAGGGGAGGACCTTGTACTGAAACGCCTGGCCGTCGAAAGTGAACCATAGAAAGGGTCTGTGATGGGATAATATTGAGACGTGAATGTATGCGTCCTTCAGGTCTACCACCATGAATCAAACTTGATGCCGGATGCATGTGAGAATACGTTTCTGCATCAGTATCTTGAACGGGAGTCTGTGTAAAGCCTGGTTCAGAAGTCGCAGGTCCAAGATTGGCCGCAACCCACCGCTTTTTTTGGGTACGATGAAGTAGGGGCTGTAGAACCCCTTCTCCATCTCAGCTGGAGGGACAGTCTCTATCGTGTCATTGTGCAGAAGGGTTGCGATCTCCGCACGCAGGGTAAAGGTGTTTTCGCCCTGCACCGAGGTGAAGCGGATGGCGCTGAAGCGGGTCGGGCGCCTGGTGAACTGAATCGCGCAGCCGAGTTGAATGGTCCTGTCCACCCACCGCGATGGGTTGGAAAGCGTAAGCCACGCATCCAAGCTCTGGGCGAGGGGCACTAAGGGGACGATCACGTGTGACGTACCTGGTGGTGAGGCCTCGCAGCGAGGGGAGCAGGCGACATCACATCGGGGAGCGTTGCTTCATTCTGAGGTGAAGCTCAAAGCACTTACCTTGCTCCACACACCGGCCTGGGGTGGGTAGGCGACTGAGGAGGTGGTTCTGTATTGACGACCTCTAAACTCGTCACCACCTGCCTGCCTGAGGTGCAAGTGTGGTACAGTTGAGCACATGAAGGCGGGAAGTCCACGTTCATGGGGGCCCGACTGCCAGTGCTCGGTTTCTGAATGCCGTGAGAATGGCGGTTGTTGGCACAGGCTAAGTGGGATGGAGTGGTCTGAACACCAGCTCCGTGGCAGACATCTCTAACCTTGGGCTGTCCATCTCAGGAGTGCTTGGGAGACTTCCGGTCTGGGAGGTGGTTTGTGAGATGGGGGGCATCCGCCTCCTGCAGGGAGCTATATGCTGGGGCTGAGAGCTGGACCCGGGCTGGGGCAGAGCTGCCCGGGGTTTCACCGCCAATCAATCAATCAATCAAATTTAATTTGTAGAGCGCCTTACAACAGCCAAAAGGTGCACAAGGCGCTTTCCAGTAAAAACATCAATAGACAACAGTATATAAAAAACATAAGTGTACATAAAAATAGCAATCGAGTCAAGTCGGAGGCTACGTGTTAAAAGCTTGTCTAAATAGGAGTTGTGGTGGTGTAGTGGTCTAAGCACATAACTGGTAATCTGGTGATCAGAAGGACGCTGGTTCGAGCCCCACAGCCACCACCATTGTGTCCTTGAGCAAGGCACTTAACTCCAGGTTGCTCCAGGGGGATTGTCCCTGTAATAAGTGCACTGTAAGTCGCTTTGGATAAAAGCGTCTGCCAAATGCATAAATGTAAATGTAAATGTAAATAGATGTGTTTTCAACTGCGATTTAAAAACACTCAATATGGTGATACTTCGTAAGTGTGGTTGAAGTGCGTTCCACAGTTTTGGGGCCGCCACAGGGGGACGCCCTCGGCGAGCAGACGGGTTGCGTGATCTTGAGCCGTGGCGGGGTAAGATGTGTTTGATGCCTGCGTCTGTTTCTTCACCGCCGAGAACAGCTGGGCGAAGTCCTCAATGGTGTCGCCAAATAGGCCTATCTGGGAGATGGGGGCATTGACAAAAGGAGCCTTGTCGAAGTCCCACATCTCGACCAGATTCAGCCACAGGTGGAGTTCCTGGACCACGATGGTGACCATCGCCTGTTCGAGTGTGCGCGCTAGGCGAGATTGGTGGCCGAGCGCAGTTCCTGAACACATCAGGATCAGGACTACCCAGGTGCAGAGCTTTTAACGCCTTGGCCTGGTGGACTTGCAGGAGGGCCATGGCATGCAGGGCGGAGGCGGCCTGTCCAGCAGCGCTGTAGGCCTTGGTCGCTGGCTAAGTGACCCAGGGATTGAGGAAACTGCTTTTGGTGGAGTGCTCTGAGCGGCGCCCGAAACTCAGGAATCAATCGTCTAGCCGCGAGGGCTGGGGGTGGATGGAGGGTTTCAATCCACTCTCACATAGTATAGCGGACAGCTCGGCGTCGGCCTCAGACTGGGCCGGCACACCCGAAGGTGCTAGCCTGGTCTAGTCCTCAGCGTCAGAGTCCACCAACACGCACTCCGATGCAGGGGCGAAACTCTCATCCAGCTTGGGGACTCCGAAAGAGACATCAGCCTGGCCGTAAAGCGAGCCGGTCTATCTCGGAACCAGATGGGGCAGACGAGTGTGCTGGGGAACGGGTGGTACGCGGGAATTTACCTGCCGAAACCGCACCCGTTAAACTCCCAAAATCACCTCCAGCGCCAGCCCTACACCCGTGGGTAGAAGGCGCAAAGTGCGGAGCGGCTAGAGTGGCTTTCCCCCGGAAGAAGGAAAGCCGCGACCGCAACGTTGCCATGGTCATGTTCTCGCAGCTCGCTGAAACACAACCGCTTGGCTCCAAAGAGAAAATCTGTATGAACAGACGCACGCTTCCCTCATTTTATACTCGTATGTGCGGGGGAGGGGCATGCAAATTCTGTTTGCCAATTCTCATTGGCCTTTTCTCAAAGATAAGAGGTAACCGAAGCTCTCACGAGACACCCCTAGTGTCACTACATCGACACAACGTCGAATGAGTGACAGAAGTGGAATTATATTTTTACCCACCCCTATTAATACATATATGTATATAAATACATACACACTATTTTAGTAATAATTTTCAGCAAAGATAACTGTGATATTAGTTTTACTGTAAACGTGGCATAAAATGACTTGTACCGTTATATGCGATTTTTTTAAATACTGCCCAGCCCTAAGGTACTCCAATTAATTCGTAGTGATCTGATTTGTAACATTATTGTGATTTCATTGTGAATTTTTATTTCTCTTGATAAAACTTAAAATATTTTAAACTTTAAAATTAAATACATTGATTTATTGTTTTTATTTTCTTATTTTCATAATTTTATTTTTGCTTGCTTTATTTTTTTTTTAACACCATGTGAGCTTCTATGGCTGTTTTCTGTGTGAAATCAGGATCAAATATAATAGGTAAGAACAACTAAAAACCTACAAAAGATGATAGTGGTTAGGTAAGAACAACTAAAAACCTACAAAGATGATAGTGGTTTAATGCTCCTGCTTGAAAGACACTAGGACTGTAATGATTCACTAGACTCAGTAGGATCCATTTGCAGCTTTTAATAAGGAAGGTCGTACAGGCTGGGTCAAACAGGGCAGACAGAGCAAGGCAGAAGAAACAGCAGGGGTAATCCAGACAACAGGCAGAATTCAGGGCAGGCAGCAATAATCAGAAGTACAAGAACAGTCCAAGATCAAAACCAGATAAACAAAACACGGGATAAACGCTCAGAATTGATAACCAAGGCAAATCAAGACTTCACAGAGAAGTGGTGAGTGAGAGTGTCTTATATGTGTGTGTGTAAATGCAGTGCAGGTGTGAAGCGCAATCAGTCCCAGGTAAGAGGTATTATGGGAATTTGAGTTCAGAGCCAATAGTTAATATTCCGGAGAAGGCTCCCTCTGGTGGCAGAGAGGAGGTGGTACGGGAGCCTCCTCTGTGACAGAGCCCCCTGAGAGCGGCTCCTGACGCGAGGAGGCAACTGACGCCGGGGTCTTCCACGGGGTCGAGGGGCCGGCTCTCCGGGTGCATCCTATGAAACTCCTCAGTAAGAGTGGGGTCCAAGATATCCCTTGAATTGACCCAGGATTGCTCCTCCGGACCGCACTCCTCCCAGTCAACCAGATACTGGAGAATATTACCCCGACGTCTGGAGTCCAGCAACTTGTGCACACGTGCACCTCCTCGCCGTCGACCAGTATAGCTGGGGGGTTCTGAGAGGCGGCCCCCCCCTCCGGTTCTCCCCTCGGACCACCAGCAGGTTTCAGCAGAGAAACATGAAAAGTAGGAGAAACACGATAATTAGCCGGCAGTTCTAAACGAAATGATACTGGGGATATTTGTCTAACAATTTGGAATGGGCCAACATACCTGGGACTGAGTTTGCGACATGGAAGTCGAAGTCGTAAGTCTCTGGTTGATAGCCATACCCATTGGCCGATCTAGTATTCTGGAGCAGGGCGGCGATGGCGATTGGCTTGTTGCTCTTGGACGGTCCTGGCTACTGGCGTTGGCCCTGGGACGGTCATGGCTACTGGCGCTGGCTCTTGGACGGTCATGGCTGCTGGCGCTGGCTCGGGGACGGTCGAGGCTACAGGCGCTGGCTCGGAGACGGTCGAGGCTACAGGCGCTGGCTCGGGGACGGTCGAGGCTACAGGCGCTGGCTCGGGGACGGTCGAGGCTGCAGGCGCTGGCTCGGTCGAGGCTGCAGGCGCTGGCTCAGGGACGGTCGAGGCTGCAGGCGCTGGCTCGCTGACCGTGGCAGGCGTAGGCGCTGGCTCGCTGACCGTGGCAGGCGTAGGCGCTGGCTCGCTGACCGTGGCAGGCGTGGGCACTGGCTCGCTGACCGTGGCAGGCATGGGCGTTGGCTCGCTCACAGTGACAGGGGTGGGCCGGGAGGCGGAAGCCTGTCTTCTCTTCCTCCTCCGGGCAGATGAAGTGGACCGTGCAGGCTCACTGACCAAGGCAGGCGTGAAGGGACGAACCACGGGCGAATGGAGGGTTACCACTGTGGGAGCAGTGGCAGGGTTCTCCTCGATGACGCCCACAGTGAACGGTGAAGCGCAGACCAGCAGAGAAGTGGTGAGTGAGAGTGTCTTATATGTGTGTGTGTAAATGCAGTGCAGGTGTGAAGCGCAATCAGTCCCAGGTAAGAGGTATTATGGGAATTTGAGTTCAGAGCCAATAGTTAATATTCCGGAGAAGGCTCCCTCTGGTGGCAGAGAGGAGGTGGTACGGGAGCCTCCTCTGTGACAAGGACACTGTTTGCCAACCTTTTTGCAGTAAGGTTAAACAAAGCTAAATCTAATTATTTTTGCATGCCCACTGGAACCTGCTTATGTACTCCCTAGAGTTTGCATACCCTGGTTGGGACTTATTGCACTAGAGCAACAATCATTGTACAGTACATAACTGTTCTGAATGCACTACAGGACAGGGCCTGTCTGACATTTGAAAATGTTCCCCTTAACAGTAGAAGTAAAGTAAAATCGTTTTACCCCAGTGCCAGCTGCCTTTCTTGAAGCCCTGGGGATTCACCTCATTCCTGTTTTTAACAGTACTGTCCCCTTAGAGAGAAATAAGGAAGTTAAACACCACCACCATCAGTCTGGCTAAGAGCTCGGCAGCATCAAACTGGCCCTGGCTTGACAGCCACGCTCAACACACACACTTGTCCGGAACTACAAATCTACCTCTAAATCATGGGAGTTCTGAGACTTAGTCTACACTGTTCCAATTATTGAAACATGAAAAACTTCCAGAAATTGGCAGTGATGTAGGGTAAACTTTAGGATGGCTTTCAGTCAGGCTGTGGTGCACAGGTCCACTAATATGAGCAGAACACAGACTAGGACATGACATAGGAAAGGGGCAGGGATAACAAAGAGCACGATCTGTGATGCCGTACCACTGAGAGACTGTGTAGTGGGGTACAGGAGTCGATATGTCAGAATAGAGCCCACAGGGGAATTTATAAAGGAGAGAAAACAGGAACAGTGAAAGACAGCGTACTGATGAGCGATAGTGTTAGGAACAGCGCCAAGACTTAAAACAGACACAAAAGCAGCTCTTTGCGAGCACATCAACAGCCACACATGTAGGGCTGAACGATCAATCGAAATATCGATATGATGTAGTGTGATTATCAAACTGCAAGGGCTGTGAATAAATTAAATAAATGAACAGTCTGCACATGCTGCCGCTTACTGTATGTGTGCTGGTCTATTCTTTGAAGTGTATTACACATACTCAAAGCACACGCAAGACTAATGAGCAGAGTGCGTTATGTTTACAGCACTCGTTCACTAATTTGCATAATTCCAAATATATTTGGCTGCAAAAAGTTACAATCCAAATCTAAAGTTACTTCACTATAACAGGGTTTTTGTTGATGAAAGGACATGAGAGAATTTCTCTGCATTAAAAGGCCATTGTCATCTCAACCACAAACAAACATTTTCTGCCAAAATAAAGGCTTGAGGGTTTAACCAGCAATGCCACAAGTTAATAAGTTTTTACATAAATATGGTACTTTTTTATAATAACAATTATAATATAATACAAAAATATATTTCCGTAATAATTTCTTAACTTAATAACTTATTACTGGATTATAAAAAATAATAATGAAAAGTGTGCTGAGACCCTATCACAAAATGGACAATAACAGATATACAGTCAACAGATACAATGTGAAGGTAATGATGATCTCTTTTTTCCTATCCATGTATCACTGAATTTTTCATATAGTCCCCATGAAGTGTGAACACCCTTTCTTGAACAGTATTTCTATTAGCAGTAGAGCATGTTTGCCATGACTTAACTGGTCAAAAGGAAACCCTTACTAGGTTTTTTTCACAGTTTAATTAACAACCACATTATATTTCCAAATTATTGCAATTTGATTTTTTTATCCAAATCATTCAGCCCTATCCACATGACAGCATAACCAGGTCAGTTTCATAAAAAGTTTGTATATATTCTAAACATTTAAACTGCAATAGGTCATTTCTATGTCATTCAGCATTCGTAAAAACTTTCCAAAAAGTTTTTAAGTTTCAAAATGTTTTTGTAGTCATCAAGGAAAGTAGGACTTACTGCAATTGCTCAAACTGAACATGGGCAGAGTCTGGAAAACCATCTTGTGGAAGAGTAGAGCAACTGGTTTATAGTCCAGCTTGTTCTTCAGCAAGTAGCTGTAGTAATACACATACCTACGCTGGCTGGGAATGGTTACCCCCTAAAAAAGTGAGAGAAGCACAGTAACTTTATATTAATTACTGTTTAGTTATACTTTAAAGGATAGTACAGCAAAACATTTTATTTTGTCATTTACTCACTCTCATGTTGTTGAAAAACTGTTTGACTTCTTTCTTATGTAGAACACAAAAGAACTGTTGGACATAATGACAGCCTCAGTCACCATTTGCTATCATTATATGGAAGAAAAAAAGATGCCTAACATGCAGCCTAACATTTCCTTTTGTGTTCTATGGAAGAAAGTCATACAGGTTAAGAACAATGTTAGGGTAAGCAAATTAATTTACATTTTTGAATAAACTATCCCTTTTCAAATTTGGAAACGCTAACTAGCTTTGATAACTGGTCTTCAATACTAAATAATTATCTTGTACTACAATGCACAATGTAGTGGCAAATCTAAAATAAAATGCAAAATCCGAAGTGTTTTGTACCTTTTTATCCCTGGTCCTAACTTCCCCATAAAAGTCCAGTGCCTCTTGTGCCTCAAAGAATTTCTTGCGGTGCAAAAGGTAGACACAGATCATGACCCCTGTGCGACCTTTGCCAGCTTTACAGTGGATGGCGGCCACATGATTCTCGTCCTCAGACAACCACTGGTCGAGATCCTCACAGAAGGGCTTTATTAACTCAAGCTGAGGTGGGTTGTGGTCCTCAAACGGAAACTGTGCCACTAGAAAACACACACAAAAACAATTCTGTACTCAAAAGAGTATTTATCAACTTTATAATGTTCTAGATTATAACACAATAATCCAATAGGCAAATTAATGGAAAGCTATTATGTCAAATATGTAAGTGAATAAAAAGCAAGCAAAAACTCTTTAAGATAAGATATGATAGCAGTGAGTGTTAGCTTGCTTGTCAAGACTCACGAGTCACTCCATGTGATCAGCACAACCTACAAAACGATCCTCAGAAGAGCAATGGCTGCAGAACAACTTTAACCTCTCATCAATTCACACATACGAATGACAACCGCCAAATTGAGAGGATAAACATGTGACAATCATTTAAGTTGATATAATGTTTGATGACTGGTGTTCTACTGTTTATTTAAGAATGAAACGCCCCCGGACATACGGGTATAAAGGGAGGGAAAATGCATCTGTTCATTCAGGATTTTGCCTACGGAGCCAAGAATGAGGTTCGGCCATAACAGTGGCTCGGTTCAGCGACGTGGCCGGGAGGAACAACGTCTCGTTCCCTCCATCAGGGAACGGAGGTTACAACAGTAACACGACATTGTGTCGAAGAAGCGACACTAGGGGTCCAATTTTAATCACGCCATGTGCTGAAACCGTGTACGTGCGCTGCTGACACAGGTGCGGGCAGGCAGTTGCGTGACAAAACGACAGGTCGTGTCAGACTGTACGTACTCTTCCCCAATGCCCTATAAGATCGTCATAACCTTCTGGTTCCCTACACCCCGATATGGGGGGAACAATGCGGCGTGCCAAGCATGGGAGCAAGCCGCGCCTTTTCTCTCTCTACGTTTCTCGCATAGAGTTAAATCGGCTGGGGCCATCTTAACGCTATCACACGCATCGGGGAAGGCGTTCTTTCCCAATTCCTATTCTTTCGGGGGGAAAGACCCTGCAGAGACCACACCTGCCCAGGCAGGGGGAGGTAAAGAGTGGTGGAATCTATCACTTGGGATTTTAGGTCGCATGTGGAGAATGACGCGGTGGTAGATCCTACCTCATTGGGAGGGAGGAGTTGCTACAAACACGGTGACCGGGGGGCAGTGAGGACTGCCCAAGGGAGACGCGGGTTCGCTCGCAAGGGGACCGTACCACGGAAAATACACAGAGGGGGACAAGTTCACACTGGGGCCCGACTTGTGGAGCACTTATTCCAGTACAGAGTAATTTGAGTACTTGTAATGGGTCTGGTCGGGAAATTCCTTCTGAATTCACAGACCAGAGGGCTAGGGAGGAGTCATCCAGGGAGCTGAGTTAGTGGGATCTCCTGGGATAAGAGCTGCGCAGTAGATCCAACAGCATACGCTCTTAGAGATGAGGTGAACAGATTTGTGTGAACCGGTCGGCTCCGAAGAAAATTTCTGAATGAACAGATGCATTTCCCTCCCTTTATACCCGTATGTCCGGGGGCGGGACATGCAAATCCTGTCTGCCATTTTGTCATTGGCCTTTTCTAAAGTTCAGAGATGCGCGAGTCTTTCAAGAGAGACTCCTAGTGTCACTTCTTTGACACAACGTCGAAGTGAGCGACAGACGGAGAACTACTGTATATTCTTATTTTATTTAACATGCAAAGATAAATTGTGGTCAACAATAATTAGACCAGTTATAAAAAAGGGTTTGAAAGAGCACAAAGAAACTGTGAATAATTCAATATGAACATGAAACAAAGTTTTAACATCACCAATGATTTCTTACAAAGTGCCCTAAAAGCTTCAATTAAAAGCACAACAGAGGTTCAAAAAAATTTGGCATTGTAAAATTAAAGTAGCCACCATACTCACCCCTGCAGTTGAATTTGGATGCATCGTAGTGTCGCTCGGCACATCTGGATGAAAAAAAAAGCACAAATGAATTTAGCCCATTTCTGAGCACTCAATTTTCTTAAATTCATCACTCATCTTTCATGGACTCAGATGTGGTCAAATACTCACAGGTTGTAGATTTTATAATGGTTCTTGTGTTTGGAATCCAAAAACCTGGAACGACAAAACCATCATCAATGCATTTTCTTTCCAAAAAGTACAAGCAAGAAGGCAGATTTATTAGGGGAAATTCAACTTAGAATTTTTTACAGTCTTTCCTTTTAACTTTAAGGTAAAGTTAAGATTTTTTAAATCTTAAAACATTTTCCTATCCCAGCATTAAATGCACAATTAAAACTAAGGGTGTAAATCTGATGTTTCATCATGATACGATCTTATATTGATTCTCTTGGCCTGCGATCCGGTATTTGCAGATACATCAAAGTCTTTTTTGATTCAATTCAGGGCACTGCGGTCAATATTCCGATATTATGTGCCTATTTTACACAGTCAATAAAAAAGATTTTTCCCTCAAATGCAACCAAAATATAATTTTCATATTTTATCGAGCTCTCTGAAATGTGCAAATTTGGTATCCACATTGGCACATCCACTACAAAATAAGGTACTTCAGATGTTGAAAAAAAACGTATACCGATGATAATGTAAAAAAGAACGCAAGTGATAATTAATCATTTTATTACATCTTATTTTTCAGTTGAATCCAATTCAAAGTACTTACATACCCATGACTTATTTCCAACTATCCGTGCCTTCAGCGGTTTTCTTGGCTACAACTTCCACAGTTGTAATACAAATTCTGTTACAGTTAACTGGGATAAATGTTAGTAAGGGTGTTGGTGTGTAGATGTGTGAAGTCTTATAACTGATGCTAGTGCTTGGCAGCAGGTGATTCATTCATCTGAACACTGTTTGCATGAATGCTGCAAATTATATCTGATCATCTCGGGAGGAACTGTGAGTTTAGTTTAACTTTATTTCCATACGGTTGGCATGCATTGTGAACGCAACTCTGCGGTTTCAGTAATTTAGACAGGTATCTTCGCATTAAAGAAACAAAGACAAAAGTGATTAAATCATAAAGTAATACAAGACATGTTCACCTTGAACATAAAATTTAGTTATATTTTAATTTCTTTGGACAGCATAAACTGTATTACCAAAACACAATACAAACACAAAGTTGATAAGAACACACATTTGGCAGCATTATTTTGGGAACACAAGGGAATTTATTAGGCTTTATTATTATGATTATTATCTTCACATTTATGATTGTCTTTAGTTCTTGATCCGTAGGATATTAGTATTTCTCCACCTGGTGTCATTGATGGATGCGTGATGGCAAATGGAGCCCTTGAAAACAGTAAATGTTTAAATAAAGTGGTTAAATAATATTTTTGATCACTTTGTTATTTTCTAGCTTTTTTGTTTAGTTTAAAGTGCAATTTGAATTTAGAAATGTCTTTTATGTTTGTCGTGTTTCAATAAATGAATAGAATTTTTAAAGCAAAATCAAAAGCAAAAATAAAATCACAGACCCTCGGTAGGGGGTTGACGATGTAATCGAATATAACTATGTTTTATTAAGGCAATTATCGAAAAAATCTTTTTTACATATTGCCCATCCTTACTGTAAGTCCGACTTTGCAAAAATGTTGTTTATATTTAAAAAAATATTGCTTTAGTCATTCTGAAATCGAACTTTTAAAAGTGTATGTAAACGTACTGAAAGTGTCCCTCAGTTGTCTTGGGTTTCTTTCTGCAGCTGGACTTACCGCACCACATCATCAATGTTGTTTCTGTAAACCCCCTCCAACCGTTCAGCAGGAAAACCCATGGCAATGATGTTTGGGTAGATGTCTGATATGATGGTTCAGGAACACAAGGACATATGCAATGTACCCAGACTTAAGATATAAATCATGTTATTGTGGTTATGATGAGATTTAAGAGCAGGAGAACAGTTTCAAAAGATTGGCTTTTGCATTAATGTCCTACAAACATGCCACAAATATTCTTAGAGCACTTCTTAGAGTTAATGGTACATGAAAAGAGGAAAAAGGCTGAACCTCAAAAAGACAATCAATACATAAATCTGGAGGAGCAACATTTAAAAGTAACATTTGTAGTTGATATTTGGACAGAGGTTTTCCACAGTGTATCATCTGCATGTTATGGATATCTGTAGCTCAAATGGCCTCTAGAAAGTCCAAGCCTAAAATCTACCTGATAATTCTGTGATTGCTCAACCAACTCTATCAAGACACTTTCTTTCTACCTTGAAAGAAACTCAAGAGAAAAGCAAATAAAAATTAAAAAACTTGTGAATACAAAAGCTCAGGTGTCTCTAACAGCATAAATTTCACACTATCTCCAACATTATGCATTGACCTTTTAATGAAGTGCCAGACTGTAGGCACAGGAGTGTCTGCATGCTCACCACCTACACAAACCAGGTCAAACAACTTCACATTCTTTACCTACACCAACCAGGTCAAAGGTCACAGAGCAGTCACTGTGCTTACACATATCATGTACTTAATCACACTGCTTTCCGACATGGTGAAACGATGAGTTGCTTCCTGCATATAACTCTCCACACAACCTCGTTCTTTTCCATTATCATTTAGTCTCTCACTTCCCTTTTTCTTTATGCATCTCTGGGCATTTATACTGTATGCTCTCTCTCTCTCCTATGATGTGTGTAGTCTCTGGGGGAGGTTCACACATCGACCACAACACAGCAGAGAGAGAGAGAAGCAGGGCTTCTCTTTCTGTTAATTTCCTGTTGCACACTGTCAGAATGGAAAGCCAGAAGCTATTTAAACGGATGAGTCACTCTTATTTTTAAGCCAATTCCTTTAAAATGGTTGGCGACTCGAAACATAACTACTATAATTAAATAAATAGAACACTTATTAGGAGGTGTTCAAATCTGTTATAGACTGGACACAGTAGACTGGAAGAAAAAGGTGGGTGAATTTGCATTGTACTGTATGTAAAGGGAAAATGTCATGTTTTAAAAAAAGCTTGCATTATTGCACCTTAATATAAAAAGATGGTGCACAAAGAACTTCTAAATGAGATTCTAAAAGCACAGTTGGGGGACAATTTAAGATGATAAGCTCCTCTGAAAACAAAATCAATAATCAATTTAGAAAACCTCTGGCAAACAACATGATTCTGTCCAGCCCGAAACTGCAGTAGCTCACCACGCTTAACAACACATACTGAAACGATTTTAAAAAGCAGGGTGAGAAATCCACAGATTCCTCCATGTAATGAAGCAAATGTAGCAATAAAGGAATATTCTGGGTTCAATACAAGTTAAGCTCAATCGAGAGCATTTGTGGGATAATGCTGATTACTACAAAAAACTATTTTGACTTGTCCCTCAAAAATCAAGGTTACAGTGAGGCAATTACAATGGGGCCAATTTTTGGAGGGTTTAAAGGCAGAAATGTTACTTATAATTTAATAACAGCACTTACATTCTTTCTTCTGTTAAAATTATTATAAAGCTGTTAAGTTGTTCAAATTGTCATTTTTACAGCTGTTTTAGGATTTTCTGACATTGCATTGTCATGACAACTATAACTTTACACAGAAAAGGTTAAGTGATTTTATTACACTAAAATCATATTAACATGCATATTGTTTATGTCTTGTGGCTAAACTTTTAAAACAGTGAGTATTTTAACATCCACAAATTGGCCCCAAATCAAATCTATTGTAAGTGCATCACTCAATGCAAATCTCAATGTCATCTAAGCAATGTAGTGTAAACACACACAGCCAGAGGTTTCAATGTGCAAACCATTTCCACCCAGAAAGCTAAAAATCCCTCCACCTCTTCTGAATATAGCTGCATGGACTCAGAGGGCATGAATGCATGCTGACATGACACCTAAATCACAGAGAAACAAATCTCAGATATGATGCAAAGGCAAGACCAATTGCGATAAAAAGGGAGGGAGCACAGAGAGTTCATAATTTAGATTGTTTGGTCTATTCAAACAACACTTTTCCTTGGGCCAAATGTTTAAATCAGCAACAGAAAATAAGCTGATCTTTAAATAAAGGAGACAAAACAAAGTCTCCACAACCTACTTGTCACAGCTAACTAAATCAGCATGTCTCTGATGAAGATATTGAAGTGTGTACTGTGGCTCTGACAGCTTATATGACATTTCACCTTTCCCAGCATGCTCAGTTCACAAGTGGTGTCGCCGCAGGGGTCAGATTTACAGCAGAATACTGCCGGAGTTAAATTCCACTATTTTAGATTTAAGAAAATGAGCCCAGGCCTCGACTGCAGCAATGGACCCTTACATATCTCCGGGTTTGGAACATGGAAGTAAACTGTAGCAGGTAAATGTCACTTGTAAATGTAACATATACTAAAGCAAAATCCACTATTATGTTTCCCTGACTTTCTAAAAGACGAAAAAATATATACAAAAAATAGATATATGGATTATTGCAGTCAGAAGAGAGTTGAGGTCAACCAATAGTGGATTTTGACGAAAGTGATAACGAAGGTGGTGAAAAAGGCTGATAAACGATTAATCGGACAATTTATAAAAAAATTTATTTGTCACTCCTTACTATGACAAGAGTTCTACCAAAATCCCAATAATAATCAGAAGAAAATTAAGATTTGGTGCATAATGCTGGACTTTTAACTTTAAACAAGATACTTGATAATCTAATCAAAATAATAAAATATGCATTGAAGTGAGGATAAAAATACAGATGAATACTGTCAATGATGAAAGACTAAGGATTACGGAGGAATTTTTAATTTTTTTTAACTATTGGCAACTATCATCATAGATTGTTTTTCAGATAACCGGTAGTTAAAAAAGTGACTATAGGCACAGACTAATCGGTAAAACCGATATATCGGTCTACCTCTAGAAGAGAGAACGGTGCCAAATTTTACAGTAAGGCAGTTACAATTTAGTTGAATGGGCCAGTACATAAACATTAAAATATACAAAAATATAACCACAAGACATAAAGATCAAATGCATTAACATGATTTTTGTCAAATCAAATTTGGAATTTATGTTCATAACAGCATTTACCAGATGACAGGAATTACCTGTATTACATCATCATTACAACAAAATGTTTTTGTTTCTTGTGGGTATACTTTTGAAGCTGTATTTTAGCATTTATAGACTGGCCCCATTCACTTCCATTGTATGTGCCTTACTGTTACCTCAATTTTAAAAGAACAAGGGACAAGTCAAAATATTCTATCTCCCTTTATTTAAGGCCTAGCATAAACTGAGAATTTTCTACACTCTTCTGCACTAATCTGAAATCACCACTGTGCTTGTATATGAGGGCCAATTTTGTTAAATAGGGATAGAGATTAACCAAGAGGGTAAATGAAGATCCATCACAATTCATTTTCATGCTGTCATGAGGTCACAATCATAAGGGAATTTCCACCTACACTTGCCTATGCCAATATTTTAAGCATAAAGTGAATTTCAAACTCAGCAGGAATCATCAGATATTTCTCTCCATTGCTTGAGACTGCAATGTGTCACTGACAATTGGGCTGCACAATTATGACAAAAAACATAATTGTTGATTATTTCCCTTGATATTGTAATTGCGATTACAAATTCCGATTAATAGTATTTATAGTAAAATACTTATGCCATTTTCTTTATGTTTCACATTACGGATGCCTCTGATTTCCCATTGCATTAACACACTTAAGACATTTATCATTAACAATGCTCAACCATGGGGGTTTGGGTAGCTCAGCGAAAACTGAAGCTGACTACCACCCCTGGAGTCGCGAGTTAGAAGTCACATGTGGTCACTATAATGTGTGGTTCTCGCTCTCGGTGGGACGCGTGGTGAGCTGTGTGTGGATAACACCCTCAACAAGCCACATGATAGATACACAAATTCACGGTCTCAGACGCAGAGGCAAATGAGATTCGACCTCCGCCACCCAGATTGAGTCGAGTCACTACGCCACCACAATACTTAGAACGCATTTGGAATTGGGCATTCCAAATTGGGGAGAAAAACAAAAAAAAATAATGCTCAACCACTGCATAAAAACATCTTGTAAATAGCATATTTTGCTAAATGTGAATTGGTCTTAATGGAATTCTGTAATTGAAACTTTTCATGATTACTTGATTGTAGCAAGTATAATTGTAATCTTGATTATTTTTCAGATGAATTGTGCAGCGTTAACTGACAGTAGCATTCTTAATAAATGTAATATGACAATCTGAACATACAGTATTTTGAGTCATTGTGGGTTGGTTGAACCTCAGACACTCACCTTGCAGAGTGAGTTCTTGACAGGATGTCAAGGGCAACGCTACTTCACACCCCAAATACACATAAGTGTTTGGAAATGAATGTGTTAATGGACTTCTAAGGACACATTCAGCTTGCTGATGACTCGCACACAATTGAGAAATTATCCTTAAATTATTTACATGATCAATTGTGCTGTCATTGCAATAGCTCAGATTAATTCAAACTGCACAACTATTCAACTTCTGGTCATGGAATCAAAATTATATATCTGAGCATGTACAACAAGATCAGCTAATCTTTTTGCCATAAAACCACTTGACTGGGCATCCCATAACATTTGGCTGAGCACAGATAAATATAATAGTGGCAGATTTCATTATATCAACCCTAGTTAGGAGATCTGCTGGTAAGGAACAGTCTGCTATTAGAGCCTTGTAGCTGACATACCAGATATCTGACAAGGATGACCTGCAGCATCCTAAAAGAGAATATTTATAGATTAAAAACATAGCTTTAGGTATGACCACAATGACGAAGCACTTTAAAGGCATTAAAAGCCATATTGGCAAAACGTCGAGCACTTTGTTATTCAATCCCATCGTTCTCACTTCACAAATCCCTGATTTCAAGCGATTATGCAACTGTGACAAATTTGAAACAAAATAAAAATGAAGTTTGAGAAGTTTGGACGCGTTACAAAATGTTCAAGGATACATGTCAGGTCCAAATCGAATCCATCATCCTGGTACCTCCTCTTATTCCGACTGACTATTTCTTTAAGTTTTGCAGTCATTGCCATGACAGCAGTTCAAAGCAATTTAGTTTTAATCCTGGCTCATTGTTTCAGAGAAAGGGATTATGTTTGCCCGGGAGGGCTCCGTCCCTCTCTCTCACTCTTGAGTGGTTTAATGTATATGAAAGTGAGCGCTAGAGCTGGCCCAGTGGGTCTCGCGCAGCGGGCCTGAATAAAGGCTTCACGCAGACGGACCTCTATCCGCTCCGGCGCAGAAGGTCCGAGTCTCTCAGTCCGGTCTCGATTGCACAGTCCTCAGAGCTACTGAAAAGGTCCTCCGACTCTGTTGTCTCGTCAAACCGGAAAATGAATGTTAAAACAATAAGGAAGAAGTCTGTGTGTCCTGCGCGCGCGCCGAGATCAGGTCCAGAGAGAGGAACGAACCCTCTCCATCTCTGCCCGAAGCACACACAGGCGAGCCTTTCCCGAATAACGTCGCCCACTAGCCACCACAGCTACTCCCCCCTCCTCCCCCCCAAAAAACTCCTAACGAATTATCATCGTCGTCGCTAGACTGTCAGTATAGTTCCGTGAAAAAATTACTACTGACAGTCTCCACCTTAAATGTACGTTAAATATGCAACAGTGGTCGGTAAAGATGCGCGCTTTATCGGCGGGACTTATCTCTCCACAGGGTGGAGATCTCAATTCTCAAACTGCCACCATTACATGGCTTCCCACGGAGGAAAAAACAACATAAATCCGACACATTTACCCAGAGAGGGAAAAAACATATCCCACCGCCACAAAAACAAATAGTGCATGGAAGCGTGCCGTTTTATGAGTGAGACATCCGTTCTGAATTCTCACTTTTAATAATAGCAATACCTGAAGGGAATAATATGGTAATTCTGAACCCTGCCGATAAAGCGACGCTGGCGTTAAAGGGCGGAAGGACATTAATGTGAGGATGTAAACAGTGCATCTCCCTGTCAGAGCAGTCACGTGCGTGACCGGTGTCAATACATTGTTTAGTTCCTTGCAGAGCGGTGGTCTCACCTCCTCCCTATGTATTCGAATGACTTATTAGTCACGGTGTGGGTAAACTATTTATTTTATATGGGTATTATGTCATAATTCATATAATACAACAGCGTTTTGTTGCCATGTAATAAAAAAATTACGAGAATAAATTTGTAGCATTATGTTTAAGTTAATCATTAAAATATTGTTTTATCGCCAGGCCGGTTCTCGCCTCCTCCTTTCCATTGAACTGCTTTACACTGGTGCCGAAACCCGGGAAGGAGGAGGGATACGCCATAGTAGAGTTCTCGCCACTACCATCTAACCCAGGGGGGACAGAGGAGCCCGGCCTGAGCGAGCGCCGCCGCAGCGGGAGGGGCTCGCTGCCGACTGCCTGGAGCAGGAGAACTGCTGCCAGGGGCGGGAAGACCCCTTCTGTTCCCTGAGAATGCGGCAGGGCGTTCCGTCCTCCAGGGGCTGGAGGACTGCCTCCGATCCACCCGGAGAGGTGCGTCTGTTGTCCGTTAAAGGGTGGAGGAGTGGCCGAGGAACAAGCAATCGGAGAACTGGGGAGTAAGTTGTTTTTTTCATCTCTCTCTCCTCTCTCACTCACTGCCGATCCGCGTTGGCCTTTTCCCTCTCGTTTAAATTTTACATTGTTTTTGGGGGTACTACACTGTTACAGGAATTACCCTGCCAGCAGACGGGGCTGAGGGCAGGGCACGGCCTCCCCAGGGAAGGGGGGTTTACTTCATGCCAGGGGCTTCCCAGCCTGAGAGAACGAGGGAGGAATGTGGCAGGGTGGAGGGCGGGGCCGGGTGGTGATTCTACACACCCAGTCCCTTATCAGGCTAATCAAGACTCCGAGAGGGATAAAGGTCGACTGCGGAAGATGGTGCGGGTGAGAGAGGTCATTTAAGGGCATGTCCATCATGTGTGTTTGTGTCCAGGCCCGGACTGGCCATCGGGAGCACCGGGACAATTCCCGCTGGCCTGGCAACTAAGTTGGCCTGCTGCCAGCCAGCGTTTTATTTTATTTATTTAATATATATATATATATATATATATATATATATATATATATATATATATATATATATTATTATTATTTTATATTACTACCTTTACCAGTGATCATTTTTGAATTTGGCATTCAATAAAATTATTATTAATATTAATAACAATAAAAATTAAAGCTGCGAGCAGCGATGACGGGCCCAAGCCGGTGGCACCGCCACCCCTGGGCCTTTAGGGTCGCCAAGCACGACGGGCAATAACGTAAGCTCGCTCGACCGTCGAGAAGATGTGTGCAAATTCCAAGAAATCCACATTCAAACCAAAATATCTGACTTTCTGTTGGTCTGTTTGTTCACTTGAGACATAAGGGGGTGATTTAAAAGCATTTTGAAAGTGACACACTTCCTTCTGCCAGTTGGTGGCGCTATAACTGACTCACAATAGCAACATCCATGCGATCGGCCTCTTACAGCGAACACACTGCTGAAGTTTCGTCGAGATCAATTAATGTATGCAGAAGTTATAACAGACTTCCTGTTTCTCTTACTGCCTTCTGCCAGTTATTATAGGCTTTGTACTTTACTCACGCTCCAATACCGACGTAGAAAATCATCCTCTTTGCATGCTAAAAAATATGCTTGGAAACATCACAGTGGAGCGGTGCTTACTGTGAATGATACTGAATTGTACTACTGACTATTTAAACAGAGTAATTTTTATATGGTAGGTTTACTATTTTATTATTATATTTTATTGCGGCTATAATGAACAGGCTGCAATGTCAAGATTGCAATGATGGAGTGTGTGTGTGTGTGTGTATTTGTAACCTTAAAGGGGTCATATAATGCCATTTTTGTACAAGTTAATATGAATCTTTAGGGTCTAAATGAAAACTTTGTAATATACTTTTATTAAAAATTCTCATTAGTGTTTTAAGAAAACACTAATTTTAACTGCTCAAAAACAGCTCCGTTTTCAGCACGCCGTTTCAGTGCATATGACTTTAAATGATAATGAGGTTTGGTCACCCCGCCCCTCCCTCCGTTCTGGGGGAATTGTAGTCTTGAATCATATGCATTTGCAAGATGTAAACAGTATTTTGCCAGTATTGTGTTACCATTCATCTTCATGCAGTTATAACTGTTTTTTTTACATTACTTCTTAATCAGTAACATACAAGTAAACCAGGTGTAACTTAGTGTTACCATGTTAACTGTAACACCTGCGTACACAGTTTTTAATAACACAATAACCATAACGCGTTGTTCATTATAAACGTGTGATTATGAATTATATTGAGAACGTCGTAACGTTATGGAAAACATGCCGTAATGTACCCTGAGTGTAAACATTAGCCACATGCAGTTTAGCGTTGTTTTGGTTGAACTAACCTCTGAGTGCTGCTTTACCTGCAGTTGAGCGTTGTTAAACTCACCGATGAATGGTGTTGTACGCCACAATGAGCGTTGTTAAACTCACCGATGAATGCGGTTGCCTATGAACGCGCTAAACCTTTGCTGAGAGGGCACTTTGATATCAGATTGTGAGGGTTTTTAAAAATAAAAAAACTGTTGGAGGGTCAGATAAAGATGATCTGGGGCCACCATTATACTAGCCCTGCCATAGATCATTCATTGTAGCCTATTCCTTTTTATTTTTATTTATTGCAGTCTCGACCCATTCGCAGCAGACCAAAAACGTACGTGCAGGTCCAGCTGTTTCGTTTTGGTGGTGCGATGAAGACTTTCGTCGAACATCAGCACGAACGGTCCCGTGATTTTGGAAATTAGTCATCATCCGCTATTCCAAAGCGCGTAATGGCTGATGGCTGTAGTTTGCTGGAGACCCTTGACAGCAGTTAGATATTTTTCACTTTTTGAATGAGACTCCAGCGCCCGTACACCCAACATTCCCAGTGTAATAGCTTTCTTGCATAAGCAGTAGGCTTCAAATGCGTTACTTGCAACTGGGTTTAACCAAGCACGAAATTCAGATTTTTCAAGCCAAGTATCGCTAAACTTGCACTTCCTCATAGCTGAATAAAATCCGTTTAACGTCTTTCTGTTGTATCCGAGAGACTCGCGCCAATAACACGAAAGTTCAAAGCTGGCTGTTGCATGTTGGTCTATTTTGTAGTCATAATACAGCTGAATTATATTTGGACTAGCTGAAATAAGAAACTACAACACCACGGAAGTAAAAAAAGAAACATTCCAAAGCGCTGTGGAGCATTTAAATGAGATTTACATGGACGTAGGAAAATTAAGACCTGTTAAAAATTATTTAAGACCTAGAACACAATACTTCAGCAAATTTAAGACTTTTTAAGGCCTTAAATTTTGATTTTGAAATTTTAGACTTTTTAAGACTTTTTAAGACCCTCGGAAACCCTGTTTTGTTTTTTTTTTTTTTTTTTTTTGTAGAGTATTTTTTATTGTATCACCAAAGCAATGACGCTCACGACTCCCGTTGAAGTATCCAGCATCTGTAAGGTCTGCAAATAAGTCCATCCAGAACTGAGACCTATATACATTTTGAAGAGTCCTCAAGCTGATGTTTACACGCGTACAGCGCATGAGTGGCCCTCGTTAAAATATTGAACGCTAATGATGCAGTATGTCTTGTTTTTCCGTCTGGTCCGCGTCTTTTAAAATCTCCAAACACCGTTCTCAACAGTCAACACGTACAAGTCTTCTTCTTACGTTAAAACAACGAGAATACAGAAAATGTGCTTAGACCTCCATCTAGTGGTTATATTATAGAATTAAAGGAGAAATTACATATGAGACAGCTTTATAACTGAAATAGACAAGTTTAATATAACTATTCTGATAAGTGTATATTTCCAACATCATGTTTGTGTTATCCGTTTCTGTAAGTTTTTGTGACGTGTTTCAGAAAGATAATCGCTTAGACAGAGTAATAGTTTATTTTCATCTTAACCGGACATCACAGTTGATCACTGAAATAATTAATAATTCAATATATTGATACCGATTTCTTTATCAACTGTTTGTTCAATTGAGACATAAGGGGTGATTTCAAAGCATTTTGAAAGTGACACACTTCCTTCTGCCAGTTGGTGGCGCTATAACTTTGACTCACAATAGTCACATCCACGCAACCGGCCTCTTCCAGTGAAGAAACTGCTGAAGTTTCATCGAGATCAAGTAATGTATGCTGAAGTTATAACACACTTCCTTGCTGTTTAAGCTGCATTTATGTGCTTTTTGAGCTTCAAAGTTCTTGTGCAATGTGTTCCACATTCAAACCAAAATATCTGACTCTAGGTCAAAGTATGAAACCAATACCCCACTTTTGTCTGAAGGTGGCGCTACTGAGCCCCTGCACCAGGCATCAAAAAAGAAAATTCAAGTTTGAAGAGCTGCCACGACAACAGTATTTAAGATATCAATAATCCTTTCACACGTCTACATCTGCCGTGTGTTTACATTATACACCTAAAGTTTGAAGTAAATCGTGTAACAATAAGTGGGTGATTTTAAAGCATTTTGAAAGTGACACACTTCCTTCTGCCAGTTGGTGGCGCTATAACTTTGACTCACAATAGTCACATCCATGCGATCGGCCTCTTACAGCGAACACACCGCTGAAGTTTCATCGAGATCAATTAATGTATGCAGAAGTTATAACACTCTGACTGTTTCTCGTTCTCGCCAGCATTTCGTTTCCTCGCCACGGCCAAACCGTTAGAGATATCAAAAATCTGCCGGCAATTGTTCATGCTCAATGTCTTGACATCATGCTGACCGAGTTTGGTGGCGATTGGTGGAGTTCTCTGGGAGGAGTATTCCAAATTCCATTGCGTGCGTTTTTCAAACAACCCTAAATAGACGGTTTCCTGTTGGTCTGTGGTAAAAAGTAAAAGTATGAAGGATATATGAAACGATGAGATCTATATGTGTAGCGAGTTTCATATTATTACATGCAAGCGTGTTTGAGTTATAGACCAAGTTTTCGGCCCCTGTTCCAGGGGGCGCTGTCGAGCCCCCCTGCCACGCCCGGGTACCAGCTTCAGCCCGGCCCTAATGACCGCAGGTTCTGACCCGTGTGCAAAGTTTCAAGAGTTTTTGAGCATGTTAAGAGCCCCAAAAGTGCCCCGTAAGTCGTAAAAAAAAAAATAATAATAATAATAATAATAATAATAATAATAATAATAATCCTAACGAAAACAATAGGGTCCTACGCACTTTGTGCTTGGGCCCTAATAAAAAAAATCATGAATCTGTTAGTCTTGACTGGCAAGGCTACGATTCGACTTTACGCCTCAGACAAACGGTTAAACAGAAAATGCGAGCAGCACCCGTCTAACGTTACATTCGTGGAGAAATCAAAACAAATGAGTGCACACAGAAAACTCACAGAAGAAATGTACTGAGGTAAAAATTCTAATTGTTGTTTTTTTTTTATTTATAACATATGATTTAGTTTAACATAACACAACTAAGGGAGCTGTTTTGCAGAATATTATCACGATTGAAAATTTGAATTTATTGTTCAATAAACAAGTAGCGTAGTTAATATTTATTATTAAGTTACTTACGTTTTAGACACAAACCATATTAACTGTTTTTGTTCTATTTCACCGACTAAAATAGTTCCAAAGGAAAGCTACAGCAGCGCGGCGTTTTGAACGAATCTTTTGTATGAATGACTCACTAATTAAGACGGTCACTTGCCGCCACCTATTGGCGGTTTAGTTTAATGTTTAAGTTTTGATTTTTTTTTTTGTATTCAAACATTTATTTAAAACATCAATCTCATAACATTATTTATTGCAGTTGTAATTGCAGTGTACAGGACGTTATGTGCAGACCCATTTGATATTAGGACTGCTTTACTTCTAGGTTGGTTGCTTATGTTTTTATGTTATGGTCATACTGTGAAATAAATGTAATTTAGGGGGGAAAAAAAACAAGGTTGTCCGTGTTTCTAAATTTAATTTGGGTGCATAGGATGGCCTGGATGGGTGTAGGATTTCCCGGCCTGAAATTGTGTCCCAGTCCGGCCCTGTTTGTGTCTTTTGTTTAAGTTTCTCATTAAAACTATTATTTATATCGTCAAGCCGGTCCTTGCCTCCTTCTTTCCATTGAACTGCTTTACACTATTGTCGAAACCCAGGAAGGAGGAGGGATACGCTGTAATAGAGTTCTCGCCACTATCATCCACCCCAACGGAGCAGCCGCGAGGAGAGAAGGGGCTCCTAACCGACCGCCTGGAGCGGTCAGGGCCACTGTCAGGGGCGGAGGAGAGCCCTGCCATCCCCCAGAAACGCGAAGGTGTCAAAAGAAGACCGCCGTCTGCGAGGGGACGAGGGAGGAATGTGACAGGGCGGAGGGCGGGGCCGGGTCATGATTATACACACCCGGTCCCTTATCAGGCTAATCAAGCCTCCGAGAGGGATAAAGGCCGATTGCGGATGGTGGTGTGACGAGAGGGAGATCGTTTACGTACATGTCCGTCATGTGTGTGTGTTTGTCTTTTGTTGAAGATAATCATGAAAATATTGTTTATATCGCCGGCCAGTTCTTGCCTCCTCCTTTCCAGTGAACTGCTTTACAGTAATATTATGAGATTAAAGTCAACATTACGAGAATAAAGTCCTAGCATTATGAGATTAAAGTCATAATATTTTGAAAATAAAGTCAAAATTACGAGAATAAGAATTACCAGAATCGTCAAGGAGACTGCTGATGTCAAGATTTATAGTGAAAATTGAATTGCATCACAAGACATTGATTAAACAACTGGAGTCATATGGATTACTTTTATGATGCTTTTATGTGCTTTTTTAGCTTACATTTTTGGTCACCATTCACTTGCAATTGCAGAAGAAATAAAGACATACACATCTGGGATTGCATTAGGGTAAGTAAATAATGAGAGAATTTTCATTTTTGGGTGAAAATCTAACCTTTACTTGAAGTAAAACAATTGAAAGAGGGTAAATATCTCATTATTAAATAAATATATTTCTCCAAAACACGTTGGCAAAAATTATTGGCACTAAAAATAGACATCACCTATATTAGCAAAAGTTGTTTGGGATGGTTTCAAGAAAAAAGCCTCTGCTCTCATCCAACAACAAACTCAAGCATCTTCAGTTTGCCAGACACTCCTGGAACTTCAAATGGGACCTGGTTCTATGGTCAGATGAAACCAAAAAATAGTTTTTTGGCAGCAAACACAAGAGATTCCAATAATTATGGCCAATGCATTTGGAGAAAAATATTTATTTAATAATGAGATATTTCCCATGTTTCAATAGTTTTACTTCAATTAAAGGTTAGATTTTTGTGAATTTTTTGAATGAAAGATCAAAAGGCTAAACAATGCAGATTTTTTTTCACAGCCTTCTTTGCTGCATATTTACCAATATTTTTGGCCACTACTGTAGGTCTGCTACGCTGGAAAATCCATGCAATAACACTGCACATTGTGTACGGACTTATGGAAAATAACACAGTATTCACACTCCTATTAATGTATCTCACTGATGTTTTAAAAATGTATCTTCTAAAAATGTCCAACAGTGTATGTATTTATATGCATCACAGGAGATTTATGTCATTCTTTTCTTCTTCTGAAAGTCATGAAAATTGCCACCACAGTGTAATTTCCACCACATCTTAAACCCTGTGTCGTGTATAATCAAATCTAGTGTTGGAAATGACGGTAATGGAAGTTTAAATGCTTTTGAAATTAAATGGCCTTTGCTGTCTTCCTAAAAGCTAATTGTATAGCTAACACCAAACATATCCTAAAAACACACAATTAAATACTATTTTAAACAATGTATTGCATAATTTGGCAAAATTGTGTCTTGATTGGAAATTACCCCCCATTTAAATATTCTGCTCAAAAGTAAAAGGCTGTTTTAGGCTACCTTGATTTTGATTGTTTTCTTCAGATATCATTATATCAATCACATGTCTCATATTTCATCTCAGGCATACTTTTCAGAGACACATTTATCGACTTGTACAGCCTATACACTAACTTTTGAATAAAACTTATAGGGACATGATAGAAATAATTTTCACACAGTAAATAATGGAATGGTTTGTGTTTATTTCACTCTTTGTTTAAATTTTCATAGATTTAAACATGTAACAATTTGTATTTTTATAATGGATTTTCATAGTTAAATATTGAATTTTGGATTTGGAAAATTATGGAGAAAAAAATTCTATGCATTAAAAGCATATCCCAAAAATTATGAGAGAGGAAAAAAGAAGAACCATTTATAAAATTATAACAAAAATTCCCAAAATTAATGAAGGTATGATCAAATGTTTCCAATTATTAATGTGAACTTCATATAACAAAAAGAAAGAAATATGTTTGTTTGAAATATGTGTATTTAAATTAAAATCAACTACAAGGGATTCAAAGTGCCTGAAGTTGAAGAAAAAAACATAAAATGATAATAAATTGCTCTTTGTGTCACACTACAACAGTTCTCTGAAATGACAGTAACCATTCGCTCTAGTAAATATTTTCATAATCATCCATTTTTCCAAATGATAGTATGTGAGCTGGTGACCACAGGATGGCGGTAAAGCGTCACAATTTCTGTGGCTGTGTTGTGACTAGCTTTAAAGTCGGGTTACGCAATCCATCTGTTAAATGTAACTTTTGCCCTTGTTTCAGGGAACAGAAAGCAAGTTGTACATACACAAACACTGTTGAGTTGCATGTAAAGAAGCAGCCATATGGTCATGGTTATATAACTACAGTACAAAGATTTAATTAAGATATGATATACAGTCTAAAATTATATCATACTGCACATACACTGGTAAATCTTTAATAAAACAGTGTGATTCATTTTTGTCTTTGAAATAATACATTAAATATGTTCCCCAGTATGTTTTTCCTAACCTGATTCCCAGATAACCAACTCTTGAGAAAAAACTTTCTATGTAAACGGAATCATTCTGGTTACATGGTGAAATCCTACCTTACAGTATTTGGATTAACATTGCTCTAATAAAAAATGCTTCATTTAGATTACAAATGATACACCTATTTACATGCATCCAAGGCCCATTATCTCATAATCTCTTTGGGATTGGCACACTCTTAATCAGGATTAAGGCACATTAGTTTAAGTTTCACAGTTGACTAAGTTTTATTTTTACCCACACATCACTTTCATATTCCCATTCTTTTAAAAGTAAATTTGCATAAACTGACCTTCTTTAAAGCAATAGTTCACCCTAAAATGAGAATTCTCTCATAATTTACTCACCCTCATGTCATCCCAGATGTGTATGACTTTCTTTGTTCTGCAGAAAACATACAAAGAATTGTAGAAGAATATCTCAGCTCTGTAGGTCCATACAATGCATCCATAAGACTCCAGTCGTTAAATCCATATCTTCATAAGTGCGGGTGGGAAACATACATATTTAAGTAATGTTTTACTATAAATCTCAACATTCACCCCTTTTGTTTTTTGGTGATTCGCATTCTTTGATATCTCCACCTACTGGTTAGGGATGATAATAAAAAAGGATTATAGTAAAAAAACAGGACTTAAATATGTATCTATTTCTCACCCACACCTATCATATCACTTCTGAGGATATGAATTTAACCATCGTATGCATTACTTTTATGCTGCCTTAATGTCCTTGATTTCTGGTCACTATTCACTTGCATTGTATGGACCTGCAGAGCTGAAATATTCTTCCAAAATCTTTTGTTTGTGTTCAACAGAAGAGAGTCATACACATCTAGGATGTCATGAGGGTAAGTAAATAATGAGCTAATTTTTTTGGTAAACTACCCCTTTAAGGCCAAAGGTAACATATTGTAAGTGCAAGTGTGCACCTTCATTGTTCAATGCCTTACACTAGTGAACTGAGGTATTCAAAGTGCAAAAAACATATTTCTTCAAAACTCTTGAGAGGTTTCTGTGTTAGAATGTCTTGTAAGGGGCCGTTGCTATGTCATCAGTGATCTTTCTGTAGGGAATGGTAATACTCAGTCAGGATCTTCCAGGCTTTGGGAGCCATGAAGCCATCAGGAGGGTTTTCTCCACTGCGAGCCAGCTTGCGCATCCTGGTCCCGGAGATGAACTCAAATTCGGCATGCCTGAAAAACAAATGAGGAAATGTGTGAAACAAAAAGAGATGCGGTACAAGCAGCCAACTTCCAAGCTCCAGAATCGGTGTGTGTGTGTGTCAAAACGTCCATAGCCACAATATAGTAATGATTAGTGAAAAGCCCCCTGCATTGTTTTAAATTCTCATTCTTGAATCCTGTCTCACCTGTCCTTGTCATAGAAGTCCATGGACTTCTTGGTCTTATTGTATGCTGCCACTCTGAATGGGATGATCTCCACAGAAGTGAGTCCAGGTGCCATGGACAGAACTTTACCCCCGTGAGATGGATCATACAGGTCCTGCCCTGATTCCGGATGGGGCATTCCAGCAGGATCACGGCCCACAATGTAAAAATTAGACCCGGCAACCATCCTTGCACGACAGTGCCACTGTACCTAACATACACATAGACAGAAGGTTTAAGAATAAATATCCTACTTGTTATTAGTTTAATTAGTTTATCTCTCTATATATCTGTCCATGGGCAAACCTGTGTGAAACAGATCACGTTCTACTTACTTCAGTCGGTCCTGCATACAACATAGGGGAGGGAAAGATGGCCACAATGGTGGAGTGTGGGTCTAGAATGCCCTCCTCCAACACGGCCGCATGCTGTTTCATCCTCCAGTCCAGAGGCACATCATCATCTTTGGTCCAGCCTCCCAAAGGATGCAACAGCAGCACTGGCCTTCGATATCCACGTTCCTCTAATCGTCGACGCGTGTCACTCATCAGCAGTGCGTGGCCATTGTGAACTGGGTTTCTCAACTGAAAGGCAAATACGGCGTCTGGGAAAACAGTGGAATTAAGGTTTTAATTGGTTGTTGAGTTAACATGCTTGCATTACAGGTTACAATATTATTAGTTTCACAAGAGGGTGCCAAGAACCTGTTTGGCCAAAATGTACCTCCAAGATCAAGAATGAATGATTTTTAATGGAGATTAAGCTTTAAAACATAAACCAAGTTTAATATGTCACCAGAGGATTACTCTTTAAATGCAGTTACTTATAAAGTTATTATGAGATCAGATCAATACTAAAACTGATCTCTTAAAAGGGCACATCGTAATTGTTTAGTATTACTCTTAAATAAATTAATTTAAATTTTGAGCCATATGTATAAAATCATGAGGACTCACAAGAGATGAGGACTCTAGTTATATCAGTAACCTTATAAAAGCTGTTTTATTCTACATGGAGAAGGTACCCTCATGGGGGCTGCCACGTTAGGATCATATGACCAGCCGAATACTACTCACTTAAAGGAATATTCTGGGTTAAATACAAGTTAAGCTCAATCGAAAGCATTTATGGCATAATACTGAATATGACCAAAAATTATTTTGACTCAGCCCTCCTTTTCTTTAAAAACTAAACCAAATTCAAAGTAAAAGTGAATCACTTACAATGGAAGTGAAAGGGGCCAAGTTTTTTGAAGGTTTGAAGCTTTATAAAAGCACTTACATTATTTCTTCTGTTAAAACTTTGTTTAAATCGTCATTTTTTACAGTCATTTTAAGGGTTTAGGTTGTTTAACATTACATCGTCATGGAAACAAAGTAGAAAATTTGGCTACAACTTTAAACTGAAAAGTTCATAAGCAATCTTATCACACTAAAATCATGTTAACACACATATTGTTTATTTAATATTTAAGAAAAGGAGGGACGAGTCAAAATATATTTTTGTTGTAATCAATATTATGCCACAAATGCTGTCATTTGAGCTTAACTTGTATTGAACTCATAATACTCCTTCAATCACAGTAACCACCCTGTTTTTTAAATATTTGAACTCATAAAATATATGTTTTCATGGCTGACTGTGAATGGCATGTTTGATAGATGCTGCATCCATGCCCCTAGGTGTCAGTGTAAGTCCAAGATGACATAGAAACCCGTACTGAGTCCATCATTAAACATCCTCATTGATGCATCTGCTCTTACCTGCTTTCATCTCTTTAAATTTCTGCTTTAGCTCCTGTGGGGTGAGACGGTACTGATCCAGACCATCATTCCATCTGATTCGCTCAAACACCTCTAACTCACCCCCTACCAGCCAATCACCACTCTCCATTACCATCTGCAAACAAGTAACTGGTTAAATTTAGCAACTTGACGTATGTATTGGTGCATTTTACATGGTTACAACAATAATAAAAACATTGAATGTGGTGAGCATGCTGCAAAACCCTTCTGTTATCTGTAATGACAAAAAAAATCTTATTTTGTAATTATAGGTTAAGGTAATTAAATGCATAGCTAGTTGGTGCATGTCAATCTAAAATTATTTTCTATAGAATTATTGGATCCCCCACTAAAGTGTTTATATGGAAAATAACAGGCCTAGTGAACTCTGATTTACAGTCTGGAGTTGCCTTTATTGTTTGGTGTGATTTTATCAGGCAGTATGATACTTTTATTGCTGTGGTGTGATTTGTCAGCCAGTATGATATTGAGTGGCAGCTGTGATTATGATCGGTACATAGCAACAGCATTTCGCCCGTTAGATATACAATCTAACGAGTTAAGAGTACTTTTACTTAACATATTTAGATATTTAAGAGGTTTCCACAATGTTTGGTGGGTTGTTACATATCTGTTATCAAGGTTGAGAAGTATTTAATAGTACCTTTATGTAAGGGTGTTTGGGAGAGCTTGTTCCCCATTGGCGAGCACATCGCTCTTCCTTTCGATGCTCAAAAAACTCAGGGTTCCGCAAGATAGCCACACGTTTTCCCTGGTACTCCAGAGCCACAGCCACGCTGCCATTTAGACTTTCTTTTATCTCCGTAGCAACAGGAAGGACAATGGGTACTGAGAGGTTGATTGTACCACCTGTATTTAGGCATAGTTAAGACCATCCACATTAACTAGAATTAATTACATTTTCAATATATCAGAGAACTATATACCATTCTCTTGCACATTTTTGCACATTTATTAGCAATTTTTAATAAGAAAAACACTTGTTCCCTTTACTTAGCACATAGAGTCTTTTTACGCAACTTTGACTTGTATTCTTTCCTACTGAATTCGTAGCTCAGTTCACTCTTAACTGGCACTAACAGTGTATGTAAACACATATTTGCTGTGCAATGCTCTTGCTTGCAAAGTAAATACTCTGAAAATACAAATGCAAAGTAAATACTCCTTCCTGTCTGATGTTTGATGTACTGTATAGGTGACCAACCCAATTAAACCAAACATAATGAGTGAGTTTCATAGGATACCAGAGAATTGCATCATTCCAGCAGCTCCAGCACTGGCACATGGGGATTTATGTATAAAACATATTTTAGAATAATAGTGCAGAGCCTTGATTAGCTTTCCGCTGTTGGTATAAATATCATCATTGTTATAACCTTCTGAGACCTGAGCATGACTGTTGTGTGCATTTTCCATTTCCCTATTTGATTTGTAACTATTAGCACCTAATAAGCATGCAAAAAAAATTATAAATACAAACATTTCTAGAGCCAATATTTTTCCTAAAAGTTGAGGGTAGCATATGTGGACAGTGGGACTAAGCTGAAATTTTTTTAATAAAACCAAGCTATATAAAGTCTGATTTTCTAAATTAAATTGTTTATTATGATACCAGGAGTGTTGGTTATTTATGTTTTTAAGACATTACAGATATTACATCAGAAATTACCATAAATAATTCTGATTCAAAGTAATGGCCAGCATCATCCAATCACTGCCAACCATGTTAAAAATATATATACTTTATATATTCTGAATCGATGTACTGATTACCATTGTCCCATGTCTGCCAAACATATTGAGTGGTCAAACCTTCATCTGCAGCCTGAAACTGAACCTTTGGTCAGATTTTACGAGTGAATGCACTTAGCTACATAGAGATCTATGGGATACTCCTTTGACTTAACCTTCAGTGTGCCGTCTGTCTGCACTTGTCTTAGAACAGTTCGAAGACACTTCTTTTGAGTCTGGTTTCTCCCAAGGTTATTTTTCTCCATTAATCTACATCTTATGGAGTTTTGTGTTCCTTGCCACAGTCGCCTACAGCTTGCTCACTGGGGTTATTAATACAATTATCATTTAATTATTTTTAAACACTATTAAAAATCTTATTTTATCTAAATTACACAATGATGATTAATCGACTTTATAGACATTACAGTTTTATCGTCTGTTAATGCTGATATTCTGTAAAGCTGCTTTGAAACGATGTGTGTTGTGAAAGGCGCTATACAAATAAAATTGACTTGACTTGAATTGACTTTTATCCTAACTCCAAATAAATCTTCTGAAAACCAAATGTTTTAGCTTTTGGATGAACCCATTGATTGTCAATGCACAGTAAATATTGGATTTCTAAGGAAAACATTTGCTAAAGCACACATTAGTGTACATTATGTTTTAGCAGCGTGGCATTTCACGATAAATCGCTCACATTTTTAAAATGGCATATCGGATGAACCCGAGACTCTAATCTTTCGACTCAAACAGGTTTCAATGTAAAACTTTATTAAGGTTTCTTACCAGATGTAGTTTTGTTGGCCTTTCTCCAAAAGATAATCATATAAATCAGCTGTGATCGGTAACATTTTTGTTACTCCATACATCGAAAGATTATCCCTTTACTGACAGCCCAGAGTCTTCTGATGTAATTTCAGTCAGTTTAAATTAATTAAAATTCTTTGTTGTATATAACGAAGCCAAAATACAATGCTCATGCATGTGTACAAAGGATTGCGTGAGGATACACAAGATGTTAACCTATATGTGTAACTGTAACAAGAGACAGCCAATGACTATAAAGTTCGAGACACCTCTAAAATAGTGTTGAAGGAATAGTTACAATGAAAGTGAATGGTGACTGTGACTACATTTCTGCCTAACATCTCCTTTTGTGGAAGAAAGCAAGCCATACAGGTTTGAAACAACATAAGGGTGTTTGTGCTTTTTAGTTTTTTACCATCCAGTAGTGTGTTGAAGTGAAGAACTTGTAAGTATTCTCTCTCCCTCATGAAGCCGTTAAGAGGGCTAGCCCAACCTTCAGCCAACACCTGCACCCATTGTAAATCCAACTACACACACAAATGCATACAATATGTTATGTTTATGAATTTAAGATTTATCTTGATTCATATTCTTGAAAATGTCTGCTCTGATTGATAGTCTGTATTAGGAGGGATTATCTTTGGCCAAACTCCACGTTTATAATATAATATCACAGAATAATAAGAGAGATCACGTTAGATTTAACTGTTCATAAATAGCATACAAATTGCTATACTTTGGAATACATTTGGACTGCAATTAGGGAAAAGTAACACCATACTGTTAACAGGTTGATAAACCAGTTTTGTGTCATCTTATCAAATATTCACTCATGTTAATGAACATAACATTAATGAGCATGAACACACTGGAGTGGATCCTGGCCGTGAGGATGAATGCTATAGAGATGCTGCGATGGTTACCTTGGTGATGCTGATAGAGGGCAGGGTGCTGGCGTCTGCCTGTGCCAGCTTCAGTTTGTTCTCAGGCATAAAGAGTTCATTAATCTCCTCAACAACTCCACTGGGAATGATGCTCTGAGTGAGAGAGAGGGAGAGTGAGCGATAAATGACATTGGTGTTGGTGTTCATAATCAGTAACGTATAATAAAGGTTCACTATAAAAAGAAAATAGGTGTTGTTACTTGATGAGATGTAATAATTTATTCACTCTCATGTCATTCCAAACCTGTATGACTTACTTTTTAACATGGAAAACAAGAGGGGACATTCTGAAGAAAGATAATGCTGCTCTTTCCCATACAATGAAAGTGAATGGTGACTGAGGTTGTCATTCCCTAACATTCTGCCAAACATCTCCTTTTTTGTTCCATGGAAGAGAGTAAGGCCATGTTCAAAGTTTTTCATTTGAAAACGCATTGATTTTGATAAGTTTAGGGCTCTCATTCACACTGGAACAGCGTTTTCAGAGTTTTCAAATGAAAGCGGATTAGTATGAACCTGTCCTAAGTAATATGGGTTTGGAATTACATGAGGGTAAATAATAAGTAAATAATGATAGAATTAAATTTTTTGGTCGATCCATCCCTTTAAGGAGCATTTTTTTGTTTAGTTATGACTATGGTTTTATAATTTTTGCACCTTTTATTGCTAAAATCCAATGTAGACAGGTTTGTTCCATAATATTAAATAACTTCTTTGAGTTGGAAAAAAATATATATCATAACATGTCACAGTTTTGAAATGCAATACACTAAAAATAAAGAATTGCAATATCATGTCAAGACCCAGATATCAATATAATATCACATTGCCTGGTCTGTGCTAATTCCCACCCCTTTGTAAAACATCCTGCTCTATCTGTTGACCTTCAGTCAGAAGTGTATCCAGTTTCATCATAGGACAATGGTTCAGACCTTGAACTTGTGACCATGAGGTACTCAAAAGATAAAGGCATGTGCACCAAAAGAATGATGGAAATGACAAATAAAGGTCATTCTCGACTAACCTGCTCCTTCAGAAGATCCACCAACTGTTGGATGCAATCGTTCACAGTGAGCTCTCCAGTCTTTAGAACCAGCTCAGGAGCTTCTGGACCCTCATACTCTGAATCTATACCAGTGAAGCCTGAGCAAACGAAGAAAGGCAGGAAAAGAAAAAGGGGAAAATACGTTGTGTAAGTAGATGCTTTGTAATGGCCATTTTCAGCTGTCTGTCATTTACTGTTAAAAGTGAAGTGTGTCATTTGTTGGATGTTAAAATACTTTCTCCTACTCCAGAAAAATATGCAGAGACAACTATAAGTAAGCCATTTGTAGGTTAATTGTAAACACTCGTACTATGAAAACAACTCTGTTTGTGCATCCTGACCAGACAAACATAGTAACATTGACTCAACCAATGGCATTGAGTTTAGGATGGGACTATCTTGCTGTCTAACCAATGGAAGAAGAGGGGTGTGTTCTGTAAACTTGATAGTAAACAGTCATATTTTTTAACCTAGTCTCATAGAATGAATGTTACTATAACTACATTTTTGAAAACTCAGTTGTAAGTGACACATTTTAAATTTTCCGCAGTTTCCTGGTTAAATTAACACTAGAGGCGCTACAACATGACTTTATAACTGATTATTTTTTCCTCTATTACTCGCACACTGCTCGTTATAAAATCTGAACACTTTTACTATAATGCATCATTTGAAAAACAATACATTTTAATTACAGACCCAGCTACATTTACACACTAATTCCAGTGTAATTAACTTGCGCTGTAGCTCGCCTGAAAGGGTCTTGGACTCGTAAGGCACCAAGGCTCGACCCAAGCACTCTAGGTGACGTGAGATGAAAGTGTCATAGAAAATTTGCTTTTCATGTCGCATTTGCTGGGTAAGGATGCCGGTTTTGTTTACCTCTCTCATGTTCTTGTTGGTTATGTTTAGGCTAAAGTTTTAAGATAGGTAGGTATGTTGTACTTATTAAAACCTCCATCTAATATTGATCTTAAAAACCTCATCTCATTACGACACCATTTCACTCGCTTTTCGAGCCCCCCACTGGACATTTCACTGAGAAAATGCAGCAAAACGTGTAAAGAAGCATAACATTTTGCATTGCAAAAATGTTGCCAAAGTCCCAAAATATTTATTATATCAGGCTGTTATTTTTGTAATTCAGATTTGTGCTGTAAGACAGAAATTACATACTCTACCTTTAACTAATTTTGTAAATGTTTGACAGTAGCAGATTTAATGTGTGTGTGTTATATTACCTTTAATCTCTCCAGCTCTTGCTTTCTTATAAAGTCCTTTAACATCTCTGCTCTCACACACCTCCAGAGAAGCATTCACAAACACCTCAAAAAATGGCAAGCCAGCACTTTCATGGATGCGCCGGGCGTCCATACGATCCTTTTGTGGCAGGATTTTATCCAGGTTAATAATACATTTCAATAATGAAACAGTACACACAGTTTGTAACCCATTTTTCTTGCACTTTCCTTTGTTTTTGACCATGTTTTGGCATGCTTTTTTGACCTGTTTGTTTGAGGCTGTTTAAAAACCCTCATGTTTTATAGACCTTAAAAAAATGTCCCAGGACAGTATTTATGGTGCCTCTTAAGCGTTTTAATGTAGGTTAATTTGTTTTAAAACTTTTTGAACATATTAACAGAACTAACTATATAAATATTAAAATGCTTGTTTGTGGTGATGTGGTTGCTCACTTTGGTAAATGGTGAGATGAAACTTGTGATGCAGACCAGCCCAGCATCTGCAAACATTTTGGCCACCTCAGCAATACGCCGAATATTCTCCTCTCGATCCTCTGAACTAAAGCCCAGATTCTTATTCAGGCCGTGACGGATGTTATCACCATCCAGAGAGTAGCATGGAATGGCGTGGGACACCAGATACTCCTCTAATGCAAAGCCCACCGTTGTCTTACCAGCCCCTGACAGACCTACACAAACACAACAGAAAGTGTGTATGATGTTTGGTTTGGTGAAATTGGGTTGCTTCTTTATGGTTGTAACCATGTGCTAGTTATGTTTGATTGTTTGTGTGCTTTAATTAGAACAGTGAACATTACTGGTTAAATGAAATATGATCTTTTTCCTTATAACCTAGGATGACACCTAAAACATATATCAATCTGCTTATGCAACTGTTGCAGGTTCACTCCAAAGCTGAGGTGATCTACAGTATGTATTGAAGTTCACAATCACAGGAATTTTAGTCATATCTAAGTCCCTTTCAACACAAGTCAGTCCACTCAGCGGCCATCTTGGTAACACTGGCAGCTATATTCTATGGATAAAAGTGGCATAAAACTACAGCTCCTATCTACATGAATGGGTAAATACTGATGTCTCTAAAACCATTGCTCTTTTACCAGTAAGGCAGTACTTCCTTTATACATCCGCCATATTGTGCAATCCAATTTCTCTCATTTTTATACAAGTGGTCCATCTCTGGCTAAACGGTCTCTGGTCATATTGTTTTTAATAGTTTTCTGTGTAGATTGGCTAAACCACACACTGTTCTACTTGTTTGGCTAAACTTGTTGTTCCCAACCATATTTACATATAAAGATATGGAAATAATATTTATTCAAAATGAAACAAGTTAAATACCAAATAACTGCGATTTCATGTCAGGCGTAGGCCTACTTGCTTTAACAGGTTAAATTAAGTGCATCATATATGCATTAAATTACATTTTGCATGATTGATACTGTCTTTAAACAATTACTAAAGCATGTTGTACAGTTGGATGATTGGTTGAATTTCATAATTTAAATGTATTAAAGATTTAGCATTTCATGGATTTGTGTGAGTGTGTATTACCAGTGAGCCAGACTGTACAACCTCTGAAACCTTCTCTGGTTCCCACCACCTGCCCTCTCTTACTGCGGCTAACATGGTGGGCTTGATATACCACATTAGTTGATCTTTGCAGATCCTACAAACACACATGCATACATACAAAAGTTTAAATCAAACCAATCACTAGAATACAGTATAATATAAAATAATATAATATTATAATTTTTATTTAATCAAATGAGCCGTATCAAAGAATTAATTCTATTCTAATTAGATTAATTTGCTACCCACATAGTATTTCATTTTTAAAAAGATGAGGAAAGAAAGGTGTAAGTGTCCAATAAAGTTTGTAAAATTAGTCTATTGGTTTTCTTTCTAAGGAGTAAGCCCACTGACATCTGAGGAGATAAAACTTTATGTGGAGCTCTGTAGCAAAGACAGTAATATTTACAATTCACTCAACATAATTACAGAATATCTACATGTCTATGGATACAAGTTTGAGCACACAGCCACTGGATGAAAATAAAAGAGAAAGATAGAAAGTATTTGGGCATTCTCAGACACTGCAAAAACCCTCAAATAAAAACCAAGAGCTATCCTCAGAGCATCAGTCTGTTACTCTGATGAGTAAGGCCTAAAACGGGTTTGTATTTTCATTATTCAAATTCTACAGATGTACTGTATATAATGGTGCGAGTGCCATGAAAATCACTTTAAGACAATCAACACCTGTTTCAAAATGTTTATTCAGATTCTAGAGATACAGCAAGAAACAGAAATAGAAACATTTAAACAATTTATTTAATGTTGCTTTAATTCTCTTTTCATAGGAAAATCCATAGCATGTGTATAAGAAATATCTATAACTGTAGAAAACATACAAAGAATGTAAAATATAAAGTAATCAGCTCTTAACATAGCATTGTGTGTGGTGTGAAAAGGTATTGCAATTATCGATAGTCTCAGATTGGAAGTCATTAATACAATGTGGTAAGTGTGCAGACGTTGCTATGATGATGTATCTAATTCACTTTTCTCTCTCTCTCTCTCTCTCTCTCTCTCTCTGATGTATTGCCTTAGACTGAATTCCCCACAGAGCGACTCGCACTGAGAAAGAAAAATACTGTGTTTGTGTGGGTTGAGCTGCATGAAAGCCAACGCTGGTTTATAAACAGACCTTTGTATTAATTAACTAGGAATGTATCTGCATCAAACTTTAGACAGGACACACACCCTTACACAAGATCAAAACTGAAATTTCAAGTTACTGTTACATGACAAACATGAATAAATCATGTCTTAGCGACTATACGTAGAAGCATTAAGTAGGTCTCTGCTCTCTCAATGATGTCATTTATCTTTACACAAAAATGCACATAAAGTCTCTTTTTCATATCTGTCTCAAATTTGTTTGTGGATTGCTTAAAAAACTAATTGATTCATTCACTACAAACACTGTTGACTTCCATTGAATCCCACCAAACAGACCACCTCTCTCAAATGCACTCAATCATTTTTCACTCTTTTTCTTTCTCTGTTAAGCCAGCCATGTAGTGCCAGTAGGCTTTTATGAATGAACGGTGTTGAAATAACAAATAATAACTTATGCATATCTGACAGAAAATATACTGAAAAAATTCTGACCTATGAACGGAGTCCTTAAAATTCTTAGAAAGGCTGTAAAATTTGACACCAAAGACAACAGAAATGAATAAAGAAACGTCTTTGTGGGCTTGTCCTTATAATGTTTAATCAACTTAATCTTCCACCTGACACTTGACTATCAATGAGGTGAGAGGAATGTGCATTTTTTTAAAGAAGGGCTTCTTTGTCCTCCATAAAAAAGTGACAGAGAAAGGCAGCCCTTTTAGTATCTCACGACAGAAATCATCGTGTTTTAGCGCAGCCAAAGTTTTTCTTTTGCTTCAACTGTCATAAAATTGTCTAAAATATGACATTTTTAAAACATATTGAAACAGCTTATGAAGCTTTATATGTTAACAACCAGTGTTTACCTTCACCCTAAAATAAAATTTTTATATAAAGTTTCATATAAAGTTTATAGACACAGTGTAAAGGTATATGGTCTACGTGCATGAAATCTCCAAAGCAACCAATAACAATAGTTTATTTTCTCATGAGAAGTGGCCCTTAAAAACAACTGAACTCTGACCCATGACCTGGATGAATTGACATGAACTCCTGAATGTAGAGTTATACAAACATGAAGCACCTCACAGCCTCTATTACATAGTAATAACTACATGCAATTATATATTTATTATATCTCTGTATTTACACTTGTAGTATTTGTACTATTCTTGTTGTCTCTTTGTTCTTGAACATATATATTTTTTTAATATTTAATTATATATATGTACACAATTAAATATTTAAATGTAATTGTTAATTTATACTACTGTTTTCATTCAAATTCAGTTGAAGAGCACAGACAGTTATTAATTTATTCACTTTGGTGCCACCATCTCTCATTCCATTGTTTATCGCCCTTTCATTCAACACTGTAGGCCTATGTTAACTCAAATTGAATCGCCCCCGTTACTACAAATGACCAAGGTAAGCATGCTTACCAAAATGAGTAAGCCCATCAGAAGCTCCTTCTTTTGTTCAAGCTATCTAGCTAGATTTTAGTTTTGCGTCAACGCGTTCAAGTTCACGTAAATAATGCTTTATTAAGCACTTAAATGGATATCTGCAGTGACAGCATCAACAACCTACGTGGATATGGCAAAGTTCATTTAAATTAAAAATTGAGAAATAATACAAATTTCAAGCGGCGACTTTTACAACATAATGACTTAGATGTTCATTCGCAAGGAGAGACGCATGGATTTTGTGTACAAGTAAAAGGTAAGTTAATGTATTTATAAAAGATCTGTGTTATTACTTGGTCTAGATACTAGGACATTGTTTCTGATACTAGGACATCTAAAGGCTATGGAGGGGTTATCTGGCAATCATGTTCTTCTTGTGTTATACTCGGTCTGTTTTATAGTTCTAACATTAGGTCGCAGTGTCTGTTTTAAAAACAAATAATAATCCTTGTGCATTCAGGTTAAGATTGTTGTCTTTGGCGGTCAGATTAGTTAATAGCCGCTGTCCATTCCAGTGGTTCTAAATTGTGGGAAGAGTGATGTGTGAGGCTTATGATGTTGAAACTACTGTATTAACTGGCAATCTTTTCTTTCTTTTTGTTGTATTTCAAAACAAGCACTTCTGGCACTATTGTTCATTGTATGATTTAATGGACATAAACAGGCTCTGCTCAATATATGACAATCTTTCATTTGTGTAATAAGAACAATATTACTGTACTGAATTTAAAACAGTTTGGTCATGAAGTTTGCCACTGTGTGTGTATATATCTATATCTATATATATATATATATATATATATATATATATATATATATATATGTATATATATGTATATTATTGTATATATTATTATACATTATATATCATTATTTTTAATTGGTTAATTTATTTTCTAAGAGAAAAAATATATTAAATCAAATGTCAACTTCTGTAAGAGTTTTAATGGTCAGGTTGTCTAATTCTGCACTTACTCGCACCAGAGCGCTTGCCCAATATCTCCCCAAGATTGATTGCATGCAGTTATATAACAGTAACTCATGAAAACAAAGAAAGAAAAAGTAACAAAGTTGGCGGATATTACGAAAAACTCCTTGTTTGTGCATTTCAGGCATTTCCGACTCAACAAATATAATTTCTGTATTACATCAACAAGGAGAAGACAGTCCTGTTATAAGCACTTCACACGATTTTTGCCAGCGGCGGTTGCTTTTTCTAATCTCACCGTGTTTTGAGTTGTGGTTCCAGGCATGTCTCTCCGGTGGAGTGCGCTCGATTATAGACCTTCGCTCGGAGGCGGGGCAGACTGAGAGTGCAGGTGAAGTTTTTGAATGTAGATTGTGAAGAGACGCGGAAAAAGAAACGTATTTAAGTTCGTTCCGAGACACGTCGCATTCCGGCAGCCCTGCCCTCGTCCCACCTCCAGGGACTTACGATCTGCATACGGTTGAATAGGGCAGTGTACCGGTACGGAGGCACGGAGGAGGGATCAAGTGTGCTGTGCGACAGATGGGGGAGGAGAGAAGGATATGAAAATAAATGTGCCTCTTGTTCTACATTCATGCGTAAAATAAAACAGAATCTTGGGCAAGGTTTTTGTAGGATAATAACCTTCCTCAGTTAATTCAAGAAACTTTCAACTTGACACAAGTTTGCTTTCAAAGCACCGTTTATTATATAGCATACTTTTTAATGCAAATACAGAAACAATAATTGAACACATAAAAACCCTTATTACAAAGCATCAAGAGTCTGAACCTGAGAAAAAAATTCCAACATGATATGTAATTTTTTGTCTTTTATATTTGACTTTTGTACTTTATCAAATCAAAGTGTCAGGACAGTCTTTACAAGGCTGGAAGATCTAACCCAAATCTGGTCAAGCAAAAAAGTACCCTACGGAATGAAGCAAGAGTCAAACATCTCCCAAATCAAAAGACCAGCACTTAAGTAATTAGATTTAATAAAAAAAATAAAACCCTAAAAAAAATATATAATATATATATATATATATATATATGTTCCCTATCTGTCACTCGCTCGACGTTGTGTCGATGTAGTGACACTAGGGGTTGCTCTTGGGAGCCCCAAACACCTCTGATCTTTGAGAAAAGGCCAATGGGAATTGGCAAGTGGAATTTGCATGACATTTCCCCTGACATGCGGGTATAAAAGGAGCTGGCTCACAACCTCTCATTCAGAATTCTTCTTCAGAGCTGAGCGGTGTTGAGCAGCGAGTTCCACTGCCATTCCATTTACCTCGCAGATGAGATGTGTATGCTGTTTCTCCCCCTCTGCGCGATTGATGCAGAGTATGCCCCTGGGCGCTATATATTCTAGCATCTTTGATGCAGTCGCTATCTCTCTGCCTCTGGCCGACCACCATGCTTGCCCGGGCTGCCGAGAGTGTCGGGCTGGAGTGGAACCCTCCACCCTGCCCTGAGCCCTCACGGCTTGATGATTGGTTCCTGGGTTTCGAGTGCTGCTCATGGCCGCGCCCTGCCCCAGTCTCATTCTTCACAGAGGTGCAAGAAGAACTCAAATTCTTTTTTCATACACATCTGGGATTGCATGAACTATCCCTTTAAACATGTATTTATAAAAATCTTTGGTCTGTAAAATGTAGAAATTCTATAACTGATTAAAGCGAATTAGAAATAGGAACACGAGTGGCCCCAGCAATCTCTACCAGTACCAGCTATTTATAATAGTGCAGACTTTATAACATTGCGTAATCACGGATTCATAAATAATAATAAAAAACCAGCACTGCTATAATTTTTACCTTTAAACATGAACAATTATCTCTAGACTATAGGTTGTGTTAAAGACAAAAATAAATATTGTTAGACAAACAATAAAACAGAGCATGAGAGGAAGAAAGAGAAATAACCATGCCACTAAAAATAAAGCAATATGATACTCCAGATAATCTCCCCTAAATAGTTCTGAATGCACATACTTTTTGGCAATTCAGGTATCTCAGGTTGCACTTCCACTTTAATAAAAGAGCACAGATTACAAACTGTATACGTCACTGTGACTTGCAGATTACAAACAAAGCATGCAATTTTCCTACTTTTTGCCAACACTGATTGTAAAGGAGTACTCCACAAACTTTTAACATGAACAAAGGTAATCTTTTAGAGAATAACAAAGAGATATGTTATTAAGGTATTTTCCTCCATGTCTTTATACTGAGACTGAAAGAACCACTTAAACAACTATCTGCAAAAGATAACGAATCGGTTACTAACGTAACCTCGGTTCTCTCTAGATGAGGGAACGAGTATTGCGTAAGCTAGCTTACGCTACGGGAAAGATTCATCTTTTCTGAGATATTGAAGCCAAAAAATTATCCTTAATTTTGTATCCATTGTCAACGCAGTGCGGCAGCTGCAGACCTTGAGCGGGCTAGCTAGCGAGCTCATAGGTTGCTCTGCGGCAACTGCTGCAGCCTATAGACGAGCTTGGGCGAACTCGCATCCAATGAGAGGCGTCCGCGCGCTCACTGCATCAAAGCCCGCCAAAATGGGCGTGACTAGAGTGCATATAAGCGTAGTTCGTAGGCTGGAACCCTGGTTTTCATTGAATGAAGCGAAAAATCGCTCGTGGCGCGAGCACGGCCGGTTACGCAATACTCGTTCCCTCATCTAGAGAGAACCGAGGTTACGTTAGCTTATGCTACGGGAACCCTTTGTCAACGCCGTGCGCGCCAAGCATCCACTGCATGAGCCCCAGGGAATTAAGGGGGACCCGGGGGAGCCCTTGTGAGTGGGGAATTAATATTTGGCCGGCAAGAGTGCGGGCCAGTGTGTGTGTAGTACATAAGCACATAGACAGAGCGGCGGTGCCGGTCTGTGTGGAATGTGTCCCATTAATGCAGCTCACCAGGGGAGCTGTAGCGTATTAAACCGCTAGCAGTTTAGCCTGCAGAGCGGGTACTTCCAGATTGTAAAATCTAACAAAGGTGGAGGGGGAAGCCCAGCCCGCTGCCACACATATGTCGTGAATGGAAATCCCGCTGGACCATGCCCACGAGGAGGCCATGCCTCTAGTGGAGTGAGCCCTAATGCCTAGCGGGCATGGTAGGTCTTTTGACGCCGTACGCGGCAGCAATAGCGTCCACTATCCATCTGGACAGTGTCTGTTTCAGGCGGCGAGACCTTTGGTGCGCCCTCCAAACGAAACGAAAAGCTGCTCAGAGCGTCTGAAAGATGCGGAGCGCGCAGTATACAATCTCAGTGCTCTGACTGGGCAAAGGAGATTGGCGTTGCGTTCGCTATCAGATGCTGGTAGCGCCGACAAGGAAATGATCTGTGCTCTGAAAGGAGTACCAATCACCTTGGGGACATAGCCGTGTCTAGGCTTTAAAATGACCTTGGAGTCACTTGGTCCAAACTCAAGACACGCAGCGCTAACAGACAGCGCGTGAAGATCTCCCACCCGTTTAACTGATGATAGGGCAGTTAGAAAAACGGTTTTAAGTGAGAGGTGTTTCACATCCACGGATTGAAGCGGTTCGAAGGGAGGGGGGGCGCGGAGGGTTCATCCTTCTAGCTCCCCTGAGGAAGCGGATGACCAGCTCGTTTTTACCCTGTGACTGGTCGTGCAGGGGTTCAGCGAACGCCGCGACGGCCGCCACGTACACTTTGAGCATGGATGGGGATCTGCCCTTATCCAGCAGCTCTTGTAAAAACACGAGCAGCGGCGATACCCCACATGTCCGTGAGTCCAGCACCGGTCAATGATACCACTCACCGCGGAGCCGAAGAGACCGGATGGAGAGAGCGGTGCGTTGAGGAACGTAGAGCGCTCTGCTTCTCCCATGTCGGCTAGCGTTAGCCACAGATGTCTCTCGGTCACAGTCAGTGCGGCCATGCACTTCCCTATAGCTTGGGCTGCAGCTTTGGTAGCGCGGAGGGCGAGGTCCGTCGCACTTCTTATGTCTGCAACCGCTTCTGGATGCCTGCTTTCCTCATCCCACTCCCGTAGAAGGTCCACTTGGAGGATCTGTAAAACGGCCATAGAGTGCAGAGCAGATGCAGCTTGGCCGGCGGCGGAATAGGCGTGGCCAACACAGGCGGAAGTTGTTCTGCAGGCCTTAGACGGGAGCACTGGTTCAGACCGCCATCTCGCGGAGGGCGGGCAAAGGTGTGCTGCTACCGCATCCTCGACCGGAAGGATGGAAGCGTAGCCCTTCTCGGTGGGGCTGTCCACCGATGGGATCGGACCCTGGCCGAGAAAGGCGCGTTCCAAGATTTGGAAAGCTCGCCGTGGAGTTCCGGCAGGAAGGGAGCGGCCCGGGTAGCAGGTGCTGCGCGGCGGCGGCTCTGAAGAAAGCAGCCGTCGAGTCTGTTGGGTGCCTGCTCAGGGGGCGGTGACCACTCGAGCTCGAGGCGGTCGACGGCCTGTGTGAGGAGGCGTGATATTTCCCCTTCGACTCCGGCGCGGGTCCTGCTGGATTCCTGGGCCGAGGAGGAGGTGTGTGAGCCTGACCACTCCTCGTTGTCCGAAGCCATGATGGAACATGCTTCTTCGTCCGAGATGGCAGCAGAGCAGCCACTCGGCGGCAACTGCGCGTCCCGGGTGGGCGGGGAGGGTGAAGGCGATGCTCGAGGGATGGGCTCTGGCGAGGCAATCGCTTCTACCACTGGTTCCGGCAGCCTTTGAGAGCGGCGCTTTTTCTCTGCTGGCTGAATAGAAGGCGCCGGCGGCTTCGGTCCTGAGCGCTTGAGTCGAGCCCGCAGGGTCGACATCGGCAGCTTCTCGCAGAGATCGCATCCGCCTTCAGCGAGGGCGAGCTCTGCATGCCCCAGTCCCAGGCAGAGAGCGCAGATGATGTGGCGGTCTCCGGTGCTGAGAGGGGCGGCATGAGGCGCAAGTGGAGCGAGGCATCTTTAAAAAGACGCTCATACTCTTTTGTGAAGTTCTTAAGAACTAGCTTGCTTTAAAAGGATACGTCGCCGGATGGCATAGCTTCGCAGGGACGGCTGAAGGTGGCGAAGACGGCCGGCTTCTTCGAGCGCTGTCCACGCTTGCTTGATGCCCCTCGAACGGCGACGCGGCTTCTGGTTCAGAGATGCGAAGAGCTTCGCTGAAGAGATGAAAATCAGGGTTCCAGCCTACGAACTACACTTATATGCACTCTAGTCACACCCATTTTGGCGGGCTTTGATGCAGTGAGCGCGCGGACGCCTCTCATTGGATGCGAGTTTGCCCAAGCTCGTCTATAGGCTGCAGCAGTTGCCGCAGAGCAACCTATGAGCTCGCTAGCTAGCCCGCTCAAGGTCTGCAGCTGCCGCACTGCGTTGACAATGGATACAAAATTAAGGATAATTTTTTGGCTTCAATATCTCAGAAAAGATTAATCTTTCCCGTAGCGTAAGCTAGCTTACGCAACACGAGAGAACCTCTCGTAAGAGAACCTGCAATGCCACACCCGAGGTCTAATCATTATAAAAAACATATCTATCATGAATGGGCCTATGCGTGGTTTTGTGAATGTGTAGGTCAAAAGGCACTAACTGTTAAATACATAAGACTAAGTTATCTGAAAGCTGAGCATGTAAGAAATGCTAAATCAAACAAACACTTTCACTGAAAACACTTGGATCAATCAGGCTCCACTGGCAGGAGGAAATTCACCAATAATGAGGAAATTAATTTAGTCTAATTTAGTCCCCCGGAGCAACCTGGAGTTAAGTGACTTGCTCAAGGACACAATGGTGGTGGTGAGATGCTCCAAAAGCGTCCGTCTGAGGCAACCACCACGCAACCTTTTATTCACTATAAAGCTTTGCCATCTGCAGTCCCCTTGGCAGATTCATGACATGGATCTTAATGCTGCCTTTGTTCTTTTTGGAGCTTGAAAGTTTTGCTCCCCATTGACTTGCATTGAATGGATATAAACTAGGGCTGTCAATGGAATTTAAAATATATAAATGTACAAGACATGATTTGTAAGTCATTCAGAACTGTGAATGTGATAACGTTAACGGAGCAGTTTTCAACACATCAGGATTAAGACAGAGCGCAAATGTGTGTATATTGTAAAGGAATTGATTGAATTTGGTAATCTGGCAGGCTTTTGAAGGAACATTTTCAAAAACTCACATTGTTAAAAAAAATTATTGGTAAAACGGAAAGTAGAGCATTAGAACATAAAAATATATATTTTAAGCAGCTCTATTCAATAGAATAACAGTTTGTAGTGAGCAGGAGCTTTCAAGCTTCATAAAGGACATACTATATACACTGAACCTATAATAGTGCTTTAAAGACATCATTCCAGTAGTCCATATGACAAGTGCACTATATTCCAAGCTTTCTGGGGACTATGGACTAGTTTTATAATGATTTTTTTTCCCTCTTTGGGCCTTGACAGCAGTGGTCAATATGAACGGGTTATGAATGGAAAAGAGCAGCCTTAGGATTCTAGAAGAAAAGATTGTTTTAAGATTCCACTGGGGAAAAAACAATGAAGGACAACTTGAGGACAGTTACTAATTTTGTGTATTTTCTTTTTGATAGCCAGCTGATAACAACAAATATATATATATATATATATATATATATATATATATATATATATATATTCCTGATGTTATTTATCAGGTACTTAAAGATTTGCTTAGTCATGTCCTGAATTTAAAAAAAAAAAGGCAGATAATACAGAAGAATCCAAAAACTTGCTAAACCTGCTTGGTGACATTTACATAAACAGGATACTGTAAGGAATAGTTTACCCAAAACTGGAAATTTTGTAATACACACACTCATTTATTTCCATGAAACAGAATGTCGAGAATGCTCTTATCCATACATTGAATGCATAGAGTAACCATGGGTTGTCAATCTTAAAAAAGGACAAAGAATAACCAAGTAAAAGTAAAAAGTAGGGCTGAGTATCGGTACTGATTGCCTGATTCAATTCTGATTCAGAAGCTCTTGATTCGGTGCGATTCCGATTCAATTAGATACCGATTCATATGGGTGTATTTCAATTATAAAGTCCTTTTTGTTGGCATATTAAAAAAAAATATCTCTTGGTTACTGCTGTTAATTATACAGGGGACCTTCTAACTGGTATATTATGAAAAATGTAATCATTTTTCATAATTTGTCACATTTTAGCTTTTTAAAAATGAACATCCACATATTTAAATCACTAAATAAGACATTATATTGCATTTTTAATTTTTTGTTACAGGTTTATTGCTTAATTGCATAATTTGTACTGTTAACAAGTGTTAACACTGATATGTTGAACAGGTGTTAAAACCTGGTACTGCCTCTTGAAGAGCATCTGTAAATGAGCACATGTTAAGGAGAGACTCGAATGGCTTTTCTATTCTCTGCTATATGTGATTGTCATCAAAAGTGAATTTTTTTGTTGTTTTTAAACAAAAGACTGTAGAGAACAGAAAAGGTATTAAAAGAGACATTATTTAATGACAAATCAGTTGCGTAGATCTCATCTTTGGATATGTGCATTTTACACGGAACAACTTTTACTTTCACACAATGAAAGGATCTCGCTGCTGAATACTCCACCACTATACTACACAATCACTGGTGAGGGAAATGTAAACATTTACCAGCCTGTTGCCAAATATAAACATTTTAGTCGCATACCGTGAAGGTTTGTTGCAAATGCAAGAGATTTCCTCTCATTTTAGTGGAGGGTTGCTCATAGAGTAAAACATTGATCTTAGGATTTAAGAATCGATGTCGAGATCGTTCATGTATTTATGGTTTTTACCCCCCCCCCCAAATAAAATATTTGTATATCGCTATATTCTAATCTGTATTCTTACAGTACGTTTATGTGTGTATGGACCAAAATTTATGTTGTCATTTGCTTAAAAAGGAAGATCACTTTAAACATGAGTGGTGGTGGCCTAGTGGGCTAAAGCACATAACTGTTAATCAGAAGGTCGCTGGTTCGATCCTCACAGCCACCACCATTGTGTCCTTGAGCAAGGCACTTAACTACAGTTGCTCCAGGAGGATTGTCCCTGTAATAAGTGCACTGTAAGTCGCTTTGGATAAAAGCGTCTGCCAAATGCATAAATGTAAATGTAAATTTAAACTTTATGAAAAATATTTTTCTTTTGTATTCGACCGAAGAAATGGTGTAATGCTTTTTTGAAACAACATGAGAGTGATTAAATGATGACAGAACTTAATTTTTCGGTGAACTATTCATTTAGTAAAAAATTTAGAATTTTGCATTGATGATGACTACCACCCTTGGAGTGTCGATTTCAAAACCAGGGTGTGCTGAGTGACTCCAGCCATGTCTCCTAAGCAACCAAATTGGCCTGTTGCGGAGGAGGGAAGAGTCACATGGGGTAAGCTCCACGTGGTCACAATTAGTGGTTCTCGCTCTCAATGGGGAGCGTGGCAAGTTGTGCGTGGATCAAGGAGAGTAGCATGAGTCTCCACATGCTGGGAGTCTCCACAGTGTCATGCATAATGAGCCACGTGATAAGATGCACGGATTGACTGTCTCAGAAGCAACTGAGACTTGTCCTCCACCACCTGTATTGAGGCGAGTAACCGCTCCACCACGATAGGCAAGTAGTGGGAATTGGGCATTACATACTGGGAGGAAAAAATATATATTTATTTTTCAAAGATATGTGGGAAAGTTCAATTTCAGAGAGAAAAATGCATTCATTGTGAATCATAATCACAGAAGTTATGTTACCTACAAGCAAATTATTTCTGGTCCCATAATATCCATTACTGATACCCTCAACCATCTATGACACACCCCGCACCCAAGTTTACTTAACTTTGAAATTGACATTGGGATGTATAACAGGCCTAAGAGTCAGGTACAGGAAAGAATGAATAGTAGGAGAGCTGGTTTTATTACACAAGGGGATTTAAAAATTCCGGTTCCAGTTTTGACGTTGTGTGTTCTGTGCAATGTGGCATGTAAGGGGACTATGTGTAAAGTGGGCAGTGGGTGTGAGGGTAGATTTGTGGAGTGACGCTAGTTAGGCTGTAAATGTAACATAAGTGTATTTTTATGCATGCTCGATTACTCTCAAATAGAGGTGTTCCTGACTTGACAAATACTTTTTTCTCTTTACTTGTCTCCCTCTCACTATCTCTCTCTCTCTCTCTCTCTCTTTGTTTCTCTCACACACAGGAAGAAACTTGGAACCAACACCTAATTTTCTCATTTTTGCTCATGTGAATTGGTTTATTTTTGCCACACACAGACACATCTTAGATCACAGACTAAACAAGAACACAGGGTGAAATAGATGTGAACAGGTTGTAATATTAACAGCTAAACTAAGACACTCATTGCTAAGGAAAGTAAGCCTCTCCCACTGCCAGGTTTGAACCGGTCTATCTGTACCTGCTGATCTGATTAACGTACTGTTCTTTATTACAGCCATAACAACTGATACTGGTGTGAAAGCAGGAACAAGCCCCTTTAGTCTCTCACAGAAAGGGGAGCTGGTCACAGATTAAAGAATCTTTGGGAGAATAAATCTTCAAGGCCTATTTGTTTTATAATCAAGGCCAGTGTGACGCCAGAACATAAAGTTTTAACTTAAAACAACACTTGCAAAATACCATATAGCTTAAAGACATGCATGTATAAATTGGAAATTGTCATTCACACTTATACTGTCAAAACTAAATCGTTTTAGTCTTGATAGTACAACTCAATATGTTTTTTTTATCTGCTGGGAAAAACTAATTTGCTCTTACTTGATCTGGGCTACAACTCAGTCAAGGTGATGAAGCGATCATGGAACAGGATGCAGCTGGACTTGCTGTTGATATCATGTCTGTAGCTTCACTTCCAGTACTGTTTCAGGTCACCAGCATACTCCATAACCTAGGACAGAGAAAACGCATACGTCAACATGCCACCTTCAAACACCTGCAAGTGCATATGACCTTTTGCAGGTGTGCAACATATTTCAACTAATATGTACTAACAAGCATTTTTTGTATTTTTTTTTTATTTTTATTTTAAAACTTCCTTTTTAGGAAATTTTGCTCTATTGGAGTGTCATTTAAAGGTATAGTTAACCCCAAAATGAAAATTCTCTTATCATTTACTCACTCTCATGCCATCCCAGATATGTAGGACTTTCCTCCTTTTGCTGAACACAAACAAATATTTTTAGAAGAATATTTCATCTCTTAAAAGGGAAGAATTCACTTGCAGTGTGATGACCTAGTTCCTTAGTTCTTTTAAACTGTGAATAATGGTATAATTTCCACCTATGTGTTCAGAATTTTCCTTTAAGGCACGGATTCAAAATCAGAACAATTGCCAGAACACAACCTGGAATAAACTCACAACAACAGACAGATCACCTTTGACCTATACTGGTGGAAGTGTCACCATGATGACAGAGAAATATTCAATCAATATAATAAAACAACGATTGTAGATGTCATTCTATTACAATACCAGAACTTTCTGCCAGAGCCTTTAAATTATTTTGTCAAATAGAAGAAATATTCACAGCATACTTGAGAAAACATGTTCAAAGGGTAAACATAACAGCGTATATTCTTCTTTCGTCACAGTAACAAATCATGTTGCAGATTTATGATGATAACCTCTGCTGCTGTGAACTCTGCTCTGTTTCCGTACCTGTGCGTCAATCTCGTCAAACAACTGGCACTAAGGTGAGTTCAACCTGTTGATCGTAAACTCATATGCACTCAGCTCCATTAAATCTATAAAGCAACGCAAATAGTAAGATGTGTATGGCAGCACTTAAGATTCTCCATGCAAATACATTTTGACCACATTAGTCTGTCCATTGTTTCTTTCAGTTTTGTGTAAAAATGCTTTATATCTGTATTTTTTAAAATAACTGGTGTAATCGTATTACTTTGCTCCCATCCAGTGTGTTTGGTGCGGAGGCCGAAAAAAATAATCAACACTGCCCTCTAACGTCTGACGTAAAATTCAGCAGTTACCGTTAACAAAAAAGATTTTCCCTCTCTTTTATCCTTTCAATCTCTCTCGCTCTGTTTCTCGCAGTCCATCTTTTTGACATCAGCAGATCTGAAGCCTGCAGACCCTGCGCTTTTTAAACTTTAAATAATAGAGCTGTTCAGCTGCAAGTTGTAGGCGAATCCCGGAAGACTTCAATATACTCTGGCATTACCTATAGGTTTTTATAATGTTTTTTCTTTTTAATTATTCATGAGTAAAATCAGGTCTGTGGTAAACCTTACTTGAAATATATTTGGGCGTTTTGTTCTACAACATAAATTACACCATCATTCCTCAAACGTGAATTTTGAAGCAATGGCGTTTAAAAACAACTATGTTGCTAAAGAGTTTCTAGCTACAAAATACCACAAGCATGTGAGTGAACTAGCCTGCTGAAACCGAAAACCACAGAAGTTCTTATCTACCAATTTGATAGCTACATGCTTTTTAAAAACATGGCTACTTCAAAACTCACATTTAGGTTATGACTGTGTGTGCTTTGTTGTACAACAAAATGTCCACAGACCATATTTCACTCAAATCCAAAACTGCCCATATAAAAACCCAAATTGGCAAAACATTCAGCTGTTAATGGTCTTAACCAGAAATCATTGGTCAGGAAATTAGAAATAATTGAACAAATAGGTAAAGTAACTTAGTATGGGATAGTTTTTCCTTTTGATTTCTTTAAACGTTTAAGCCTGGGTAAACTTGCAGACAGTTTTTTACAGAAAGAATATTGTTCTGAACAATATTGAACAATATTGTCAATATTGTTCCACTTAATGTTGATGGCTTCAAACAGTTGACGAATAGTTACATTTTTCCCCTTCAAAGTGGACTCTAACCAGGCCAAACATTTTTTAAATAAAATGAGCCTGAGTGACTTGTGGGCAGGAGAATTGTGTTGTTGAAAAATAACATCTGATCGTTCTTCTTTAGAAAACAACTTTTGAATTCTGGGAAGCAAGCCTTTCTGCAACATTCTGCTGTACTCCAAAGCATTAACTGACTTTTTACAGTGAAGCAGCTCACCAGTACCAGCAGCTGAAAAGGCTCCCCACACAAGGACACTTCTTCCTCAATGTGTCAATGTGGTAGATATGCATTCTCTATTGTATTTCTCATCAGATCTTCGAAGACACCTCTCTGGAGTATCACCATGCAACTCAAATCATAATCAAGCTTAGCATATACTGTTATTGTTCTTCTTGAGAGTCTTGAATTCTGCTGACTGTTTTTGTAGGCTTTTTTCCTGTCTTTGAGAATTGTCAATTTCAGCAGGTGGTCATCTCTGCATGAAGAGGATTTGGGCCTTCCAGATCCTGTCTTTTTTGGCAGCATCACCTGAATTTTCAAGGTGTTGACCTATTCTCTTAATAGCTGATAGAGAAATGTTTTTTTTTTTCTGGCTTTAGGGTCTTGTAAACTTCAGAATAGCTACAGTTGGTTTCTGACAGCAACCCCAGCATGATATTTAGCTTTTTTGGGAGCAGATTTTCTCACTCCTTTACCTTGGGACTCACAACACTGCATACTGTTGAACTCTCCCTGATCTATCACTCCTGGTTCCATTTATGAACTTGTTATCAGGCCTTTGATGGGCTGCATTAGGTGTGGCAGATCACCAACTTATGACAAATCTTTTAAGAAAATAACATACCAGAAGATATTTTTGGAAAATTTGTACACCCAGAGATGATAGTTTTGATTTTATACCAATTTTTTTAATCATTATCATGATTTTACCTTTGCATACAAGAAGAATATAAGTGAATTTCCCTGTTTCCAAACTGTTCACTGCAGCAAAAGTGAATGAGCAAATGGTGGCCCAGAAGTTCACAAGCTGAATTCTTGCTAATTTCCTAACCAATGATTTGTTGCGGAGACATAAAAAGCTTAAAGTTTTGCTATTTTGAGCTTGGCCCTTTTTTTTTTTTTGCCCAGAAATGTAGTCAAACAGCCTGACATGCTTTTAGGAAGGAAATACATGTAATTAACTGATGAGCAAAGTTTCATGCTTGTGGTCACAAGGCTGTAGCTTCTAGGGGAACTTAATTTGCTGTATGTTTTCTGAATCTGGAGAAGTTATTTCTACAAAAGGCATTTTCATACTTCTCTCTGCTTGCATTAAAATTTAATTTCAAAACGTAACCTGTTGATATGAGTTCAGTTTTAAGAAATGATTCCATCATTCTTTTAATCTCAGGGCCTTCATTAAAATGTTTCACTTCCTCCAAGGCACTGTTGATGTAATCCACTTCTTTCACAAACAGCTCACATGGGTCAAAGTAATGCATTAAAACGTCATTCACAGCATGCTCCAACTCAATTTGGAAAGCAAAAAAATAAATACATTTGAAAAAATATAAATGGCCTTTGCAGAATGGCATGAGTTCAGTTTTAAGAATCCATGTTCCATGGTTTCAAACCATGGGTTGATTGGCCAGTGTATGAGATAGCCAATCAAATCAATGAAGGCGTAAAGTTTAAAAAGCTGAGGAACCTCGTGGATTATTCCAGAGCCTCAGCATCAGCAAGCCGTTCAGGTTAAGAGTGTTAGTGTCAAGTGAGATGTAAGTATCTAACTAAACATGCACTATTTGTAGTTTTCAACATGTCAGGCTTAAGATAAAGAGCAAATGTGTGTATATTGTAAAGGAATTGAATGAATGTGGTAATCAGACAGGCTTTTGAAGTAGCTTTTTAGAAAATTCTCTTGACACTGTCTAATAAAATTAACCATAAAAAACACAAATTAGAGCATTATTCTCACCCAGATTAGAACTGGAACATGGTATAACTTGTGACTTCTATTGTGCATTTAGGTTTTGGAAAGGACAGTGTCATATATTCTTAATGCAAATATTATTTGGTAATTAGGACGAGGAGGAGATAAAGGGGTGGCCGAAGACGCCGGTTAGAGAGAGAGAGAGATGTTTGTTTATGTTGGTTTTAAGTTTACCATTAAAGTTTATGTTTACTGTTCAGCCGGATCCCACCTCCTCCTTGCCTGTCCTTATACTGTTACAGTGGTGCCGAAACCCGGGATGTTGCGGATCCCTCCTTACTGGTCACATCCACCAGGGGAGCAGCTGCGGCCATCTGCCTGGGGACGGAGGGGTCGCTGCCGGCCGGCAACAGACAGAGGAACCACGGCCGTCTGCTGATAAGAGGAGGAGCTGTACCATCCGCCATGGGCCGGAGGACTCACAGACGTCTGCCGGGGAAGGCGTGAGATGGCGTGCACCAGAGGGTGTAGGAGCGGTTGAGAACCGGCGACAGTGTGTCTGGGAGCCGACGAGCAAGTTCTTCTCTCTCTCTCTTCTCTCTATCTGTGTGTCTCTGCTTGCCCTTTCACTCTCCCACACCTCCCCTCATCTCTCCCTCCTGGTTCACAGGAGGCGGGGTGGGCCACTGGCTGACAGAATGGCTGGAAGGGCAGCGTCTCCCCTACAGAGATAGATGGTGGCACCCCGGCCTGAATCGGGCAGGGGAGGAGTGTGACGAGGAGGAGGGCATGGCTGGATCATGATGGAGCACGGCCGATGCTGAATTAGCTGATCAGTGGGAGAGCGAGATAAAGTGGCGGCCAGAGACACCGGTTCGAGAGAGAGAGACACACGTGGACACACTGCACGTTTGTTTATGTTGGTTTTAAGTTAATCATTAAAGTATATGTTTACTGTTCAGCCAGTTCCCGCCTCCTCCTTTCCCGTCCTTATACTGTTACAGTAATGGTTTAAAATCAATGTATGATTTTCTAAATAATTTCTGTCTTTAATTCTGAATTTTGTCCAGCAACTCCTAAGAGTCTAATTTTATTAAAAAAACACTTTATTTTGAGTATGTCTTGTCAGGTCTGTGCTCAAAAAATGAGCCACCAGTTACCGGAGTAGTTAACCTAAAAATTGATTTTCTTTTACTTTTACTCACTCATTTACTCACCCTTATTTTGTTCAAAACCCAAATGCTGTTACTTTTTCTTGGAACATAAAAATAAAAAGGTTCAGTATAAAGACATCATAACAGTAGTCCATATGACAAGTGCACTATGGTAAAATCTTCCTGGGTGGACTACATTTATGGTATTTTAATGATGATTTTTTTCTCTTTGGGCCTTGACAGCAATGGTCAATATGAACTGTTTTTGTATGAAAAAGAGCAGCATTAGGATTCCTGAAGAAAAGATTGTTTTAAGATTCCACTGGGGAAAAAATAATGAAGGACAACTTGAGGACAGTAACTAATTTTATGTATTTTCTTTTTGTTAGCCACCTGACACAGTCTTTGTCATTTAACAGATACATCAGTGATGAAAATAAATTCTAATTTATTCGTCTTTCTTTGATACAGCACAAAAAAGAAAGAAAAGAGGACTGAAACAGGCAAATTCCTATCGATGTAGACAGTGTTTGTCTTGTACTGTGTGAACTTAAATACATTGGTTTTAAAACCAATTTCTTTTTTCAATTTTGGTCGCATTTAAAAAGCTATAAATGCATTTAAACCCTATATTCAGAAAATACTAATTTTATCGCCTTTACTATTTTAAAGGGCTGAGGACCATAATATTTGTGACTTGAACACCTGCAACCTCCCACCTTAATGGAACATTGTGTAGTGTAAAATCATGTAGTGTAAACTCGGCATAAGAGACGCTATCCCAAAAACTCTGCTCACTCAGTCAGACCTATTCCATACATAGAGCTCTTGCACCCAATGCTGAATCCCCATTGGCTGATCTCCTGCATGATCAGTGCATGGGCAAGACCTGGATCACTCAGAGGGCTGAGCTGGGTTCCCTATCGAGAGGTCTCTCCTATTGCGTAAGTAGATTACGCTATGGGAAAACTCAGTTTCTCGAGAAATATTGAAGTCTTTATGTAAAACGCATTGCAGCTGCACAGCAGACAGTAATGAGCGAGGCAGCTCGGTCATTGGCTGTGCTGCGGCAACTGCTCGAACCAATGACGGGGCGACTCTGAACGCGCGACCAATGGGCGCACGCCTCGCGTTCGCGCGCTCAGAGCCCGCCGAAATTAGCATAGCCAGGCTATATAATGGGCACCCCGTCATGCGAGTTCCTTTAGATTTAATCTCCTTCAGCGAAGACCTTCTCTTCGCTGGATCCTCCGGATTGTTGGAGTCTTTCGCCCGCCGTCGAAAAGCCTACAGCAGGACTGCTAAGAGGACGCCGGCGCCTTCAGCCGCCTTCGAAGCCTTCTGCTACGCCATCCGGCGCGCATCGCATATCCTTTACTGCAAGCGCTCGCCCCCGCGACGCTTTTTAAAGTAAAAGAGTAATTTTTCAAGGCGTTGTTTCAAATGCCTTCAGCCTGCGCCTCGTGCAGAGGCCCTCTTCCTGACGGAGATCGGCACGTCATTTGCACTCGCTGCCTGGGACCGGACCACGCAGAAGCTGCACTCATTCAGGGCGGATGCCCCGAATGCGACTCCCTGGGCCTCGCCGAGCTGCGCGCTCGCTTTGCCGCTTTCGCCGCAAACGAGCCTGCTTCCACCGTGCTGCCACCTCTGTTCGAGCCGCGCAAGAAAAAGCGCCGCTCACAGAGGCTGCCGGAGCACGTAGACTTCGGTGACGTCACGCCGGCCCAGTCCCCGCGTGCGTCACCGCTACCAGAGATCTCCCCGCCGCCAGTCCATTTCACGAGAGCGGACCTGCACCCCTCCAACAGAGCGGTGGGTCTCGTCTCGTTTGGCACATCAGGGGACGACGATGAAAAGGATGACAGCCTTTCTATTAACGCTGCATCCGACGACTGGCCGGGCTCGTTCGACCCCGCGCCATCGACATCAGCGGACACGAGCGCGGGCACCAGCATGGACTCTGAGATCGTCCGTATCCTGTCCAAGGCCGTGGAAGACCTCGGGCTCGACTGGTCTTCTCCAGAAGAACCCGCCCGCAGCCGGCTGGACGAGTGGTTCCTGCAGGGGCGCCGGCAGGCCCCCCGACAGAGACCCTCTCCTTTCTTCCCCGAAGTCCACGACAAACTCACGAAGTCGTGGAAAGCCCCGCTCTGTTCGCCTAAAGCCTTCTTTTCTTCCTCGCTCTCCTCAGTGGACGGCGCGAGAGAAAGAGGCTACGAGGCAACTCCGCCCCTCGAGGAGGCCGTGGCCAACCATCTGTGCCCACCCTCCACCGCTGGATGGAAGGCCAAAGCTTCTCATCCCTCGAAGCCCTGCAGATCCACCTCAGCTCTCGCCGGTCGCGCATACGCCGCCGCCGGCCAAGCTGCGTCAGCGCGTCACTCAATGGCGGTTTTACAAGTCTATCAGGCCAAACTTCTCCGTACCATGGACGAGTCTGGACCTGAACCTGAGGCTTTCAAGGACCTGCGCAGCGCCTCGGACGTAGCCCTGCGAGCCACAAAGGCCACCGCCCAATCCATCGGCCGGGCCATGGCTAACTTGACTGTCCTTGAGTGCCATCTGTGGTTGACGCTAACGGAGATGAAGGACACGGATAAGACGCCATTCCTTGACGCGCCTATCACTCCGAGCGGCCTGTTCGGACCAGCGGTGAAAGAATTCGCTGAGCGCTTCACTGAGGCCCGGAAGGATTCGCAGGCTATGCATCACTTCCTGCCCAAGCGCTCCAGCTTGTCTCAGAAACCGCCTCAGCAGCAGCAGCGAGCCAGGGCGGCGCCTCCCGTCTCCCAGCCAAGGAGCAGACCTGAAAAGGACGCTCGACGCCGCTCGCGTTCCGCTGGCCGAAGAAAGCCGCATGAGCAACGAGGTCCTCGGCCCAAGATCACACTGAACCCAGAGCCTCGTAAGTGTTCCTAGCAATAGGAAGAAAAAGAGAGAGTGTGTGTCTCGCAAAAGCCGGACCACTCTCTCTCAAACATGTAAAACATTACCCAGTCCCCTTACAGGCAGCTGGAAATGTCAATACAGCAGTCAATGGGCCAGTCATAGAACTCGCTCACCTGCAATCAAACGCCGTTTTTACGGCGACACACAGAAATCACGAAAAGAGTCATTTTCTGCCTGTGTCACTAAGGGTTCACATGTCCACACTAAAGTGCGCATTCCCACATATCAATACTGTCCAAACAGTGCCAAATACCTCCCCAGTTCAGGCTGGACGTCCCAAAAATGTAGATCGTGTGCCTATTGTCATGTATGCACCACTACACACAAGCACTGTTCCCACAGTTATAAACACTTCCCCAGTAAAAACGGGAAATACTATAAATGTAGCGCGCGTGCCTGCTGTACTGCACGCACCCCTACACACAAACACTGTATGCATAGCCAAGAAATCCCCGCCGCGAGCGGAAGACTTTATGGAAGTGGTGCGCGTGCCTACTACAGTATATGCACCCCCACCCATAAGCGCTGCCCATACAGTTCCAAACAGCTCTCTATCTCATGCCGCAAGCATCACAGATGCAATGCGCGAGCCAAGAAACTCCCCGCTAAATGCGGGAAGCTTTATGAATGTGGCGCGCGTGCCTATTACGATGTATGCACCCCCACCACAAAACTCTGTTCATACAGTTTCAAGCATCTCTCCGACTCATGCTGCGAGCATCTCGGAGATAGCGCGCGTGCCTGTACTCTCACACGCACCCCTGCACTCGGCACTCAACACGGCTGCTCAGCGCACACCTGCGCCTCTGAGAGCTGTAGACTCTGTGTTAGCACAAGGCAATTTGCTGGTGGGGCCCATACGTCACTGCGACATGCCCCCAGCCAGCATTCAGCCCATATCTGTGCGAGCAGAAGCCTGGGAAAAAATCCCCGACATGCCGAAATGGGTTTTGAACATAATAAAACACGGTTACTCACTTCAATTCGCTCGCAAGACCGCCCGCTTTTCAGCGGTGGTCGAGACGAAAGTGAGGAAAGATGTGTCACATGTTCTACGCACCGAGGTGCTCAAACTGATAGAGAAGGGCGCTATAGAAACTGTTCCTCCCTCTTTGAGCGAGGCGGGTTTTTACAGCCGCTATTTTCTCGTCCCGAAAAAGGACGGTGGCCTCCGCCCCATCCTAGATCTCAGACATCTGAACAAAGCTTTAATGATTCGCTCGTTCAGAATGTTAACGACCAAACATATCCTCGCGCAAGTTCGCCCCGAGGATTGGTTTCTATCAGTGGATTTGAAAGACGCTTACTTTCACATTCCGATAGCGCCTCATCACAGGCCTTTTCTGAGATTCACCTTCGAGGGACAGTCATACCAATACACAGTACTACCATTCGGCCTATCATTGGCCCCCCGTACATTCATGAAATGTATGGACGCGGCACTTTCCCCCCTGAGACAGCGGGAAGTGCGAATACTGAATTACCTCGACGACTGGCTAATCATAGCACAATCAGAGGATCAGTTAACGACGCACAGATCTTGGATTATCAGCCATCTAGAATGCCTGGGTCTGAGAATCAATTTTGCAAAGAGCGTGCTATCCCCCAGCCAGAATATCTCTTTTCTGGGAATAGTGCTAGACTCAGTGCAGATGACAGCGCGCCTCTCATCAGAGCGCGCGCTCTCTATTCGACGCCTTGCAACATCATTCAGAACGGGTGCGCACGCCCCCGTCAAACGATTTCAAAGAATGCTCGGTCTCATGGCCTCGGCATCAGCTGTACTCCAGCTAGGATTGTTGCACATGCGTCCTCTCCAGCGCTGGCTCAAGAGCCATGTCCCCACTCATGTGTGGCGCTCGGGCCTCTTTTTGATCAGAGCGAATCACGGCTGTATAAAAGCCCTGACGCCCTGGAAAGCCATCAACTGGTATCAAACTGGTGTGAGTTTGGGCGTGAATACGCGGAGAAAAATGATCACGACAGATGCCTCAAAGTCGCCCCGTCATTGGTTCAAGCAGTTGCCGCAGCACAGCCAATGACCGAGCTGCCTCACTCATTACTGTCTGCTGTGCAGCTGCAATGCGTTTTACATAAAGACTTCAATATTTCTCGAGAAACGGAGTTTTCCCATAGCGTAAGCTACTTACGCAATACTCGTTCCCTCCTCTCAGGGAATTGAGGTTACGTTAGTAACCGAGTCGTTTCTCTTCTACAAAAGCCACAAGACATAAAATGATGTGTTAACATGATTTAAGTTAAATAAAATCGCTTAACCTTTTCTGTGAAGTTATATTCAATTAGTAGAGGAAGGGGCGGAGTTACCTGGCAGTGATTCTGGCCTGATAAAACAATTGTAATTAATAGTGAATGTGGCAACTAGTGAAACTTCTGTGAAGACAACACTTTACAAATGTAAGTTGAATGCTTTATCATCACTCCCATCTGTATGAATTAAATTTTCAATTTCAATAATATGTTTATTATTTGAAATATAGGTGTTGAACTGAGTTTGGCTATACAATAAAGCAAGCAGAACCACTTTGCGTGCGGCATGTCACGGCGATTGTTTCGAGTTTCCAAAAAGAAGCGGGAGCCCCAAACTGCTACAAAATATATAGGGAACCCCTAACCTAACCTAACCCTTTCCCTAACCCTAACTGTGTGTGGAAGTGAGGCCCCTTTTGGTGTTGCCGCAACCCCCTTTTTTAATAGTCCTGCCCCCTTCTGGAGTAACTCCGCAATCATTTGGAGATCTCCGGCCTGCAGCAATAGAGTGCAACAGTCTGGTTCTGGAAGTAAAAATCCCATTGATGAATTGATGTGAAATGATAACTTATAAACTTGTAAAGACAAACCTACCGTAAGCTGAGGTTGTTCATCGATGGTATATGATTTAATTGAAGCATCCACATGCGTTATTTCAACTTCACTGTTTAAAAATAATGTTTGATAGCAGAATTCATGGTAAACAACTACATTACCCAGAGAAAGATCCACCAGTCAGAGAACGAACCGTTGAAACCTGCGAGAAATGCATTGGAGCGACCGTGCTCTCCCATGACACCGTGACATAATCGAGCTGGTCTCCCTTCACCCTTAAACTACACATATATTTGTACAAATCTGAATATTTTGAAATTAACTTTATATATATGGTTTTCTAAACTTATAATCAACAACCTAAAATCAGTAGTTTTATATATTCCCATTTTATTCAATGAATTGTAGTCCGTGCCCTCATGAAAGACGGTACTGTAACGCTTGAGCAGAGAGGCAGACGAGGAGATGAGGATCCAAATGCAGTTAAGAATTTATTAAATAAACAAACAGGTAAACACAAAGGAACAACCCTCACTGGGGAAATAAAACATAAAACTGAAAACTAAACACGATGAACACAAACAGAGAACTCAGGCAGGGAACACGTACCAGGCTAACAACATACCTCCATTAACAAACAACAACTGACAGAGACTGAACAAACAGACAGGGTTTAAATACAAGAATGTGAGACAAAGGGGCCAATGAACAACCAGAACACAAACTAGATAACAAGGTGATTAACAGAAGCAAATGACAAATTAACAAGGGCAGGTGAAAACAATGAACAGTGAACACGAGGGAAAACAAGACTATGGAGTTACAAGGGTGCCAAAAGTGAAAACTAAGGAGCTACAAAAGTGACAAAAATGACAAACAAAGGGCAACGAAAAAACAAGACAGGGTATACATAACAGGTACGTAGCTACACAGCCTTGCACCTTTGTTTTCGTGTCTGATTTTCAAATACTTTTTGCCTCAAAACAAAGTTTGTTATGTGATTCTCATCGGAGTTGGTTGGTTTGGTTCACAACTCTTTTATGAAGGATTTTATAAAAAGTCAATGGAAGAAATGAATGGGGAAAACATTTCCAGAAGCCAGACGGCTGAAAAAGTGGGAACAGTGGTCGAATTCACAGGGCCAGCAAAGCCTTCTCTGCTGGCCTAACGAGCCAAATAAATCAATAAATAAATACTTTTCATCCTTTCATTCTCAATCACCTTTTTAATTTTGTGTGTCCAAATGTGTCGCTCTTGTGAGGAAAGCCGCAATGCTTAAATGTATTTTTAATCACTTTCCACGCTTAATTAATATTCAAACAAATAGAGAAAAATGTTAAGTTTATTCAGTCAGAATTTATTCCTTGATGCTTACAAGTGAAGTATGACAACTGTTTCACAAATCACATGCCCAAAGCAGAGCGTAAGCTTAAGCTTCACCTCATCAGGTCTTCATCATTTCTACAGAATCCCTCAACAGTGCAAATGAATGTACATCTAATTACATATTGTCAGATTCATCAGCCAATCAGATTGATTTATTTGTTCTTGGTGGGTGTGAACGTAAAATGGTCTTAGATGTTATTCCTAAATGGTATGATTCATTTTTATTGAATTATTATAAAATAAATTGTTTTATTGTAGAGGGTCTTGGTGGTTTTTGAATCACTGTATCATACACTATGCTGCCTATATTTCCTCAAAAAATATTGTGCTAACTTCCACTCCCACACCTTTACTTACACTGTAAAATAAATTATGTTGCTTTTACAAATAAAACTGGCAGCTGTGGTTGCCAGAATTATGTAAAAAAAAAAAAAAAAAATACAGTAAAAATGTAAACAACTTTACAGAAAAAACAGTATATTTTACAGTTTAAAACTTGTTTTTACATTGTATTTTAAGGTGAAGTACTATCATATATATTATTAAATGATTTTATATATATTAACTTTCTGAAACTGAACTGACTGCTTTTCACTTTATAATGTGTTGTCATTTGCCAATTACAGAAGAGCACATGATGACATGACGTTCATCAATAATGGTTCTTCCAGAAGCTATGATCAATAAATATGAAAGACCCTGCTCAGAGTGACTCACACAAACATAAACACCCTCAGGGTAACTCATGTGAAATTAAAATAATGCAATAAACATTAACTAAACTACATAAAATATAACACAGAACACCCCACAGTACATAACTGATATTAAAAATAAGATGAAACATAACTATGCCCATAAAATATAATGAAATGTAATGGGTCACGCAGGTAATCCTGTGAACGTCTGATTAGTTTTTATTTTTTTTAACCATCATTCTAACAATAATTTAACGTAAAAAGTACCTGTACTCTTTTGTTAAACTTGTTAAATATAACACACTTACCCAAAAAAATATATTTTACAACAGTTTACAGAAAAACTACATGTATGTCTTTTTAAATATATAAATCTAACGTATTTTCACGGTAACTACTCGTTAACCAATTTACTTTTTTTTAATGTAGCATTTTTGACTGTCTTTTACCCTTAAAATCACGGATTTTTTTTCCAGTGTACATAATGATGGGCATTTTCTTCAGTTATTATTTTGAATGTAAAAATCCAGAGTTACATTCTGGTTGGACCTCGGAGGAGGCGGAGCATTGAGTATTGCGTCACTAGCCGTAGAGAGTTGTGGGACAAGACGGGATCCCCCCCCCTCCCGGCTCCTTCACGCAGGACCAAACGCTTTTAAGAAAATCCTCACACTGACGCGCACGTCTCCTGCTTGGCGTCCACGGCCAACAACACCAGTCCCCTTACAACACACGGTTCTTAACAGGAATATATAACGCGATGGCTGGTTCGCAAGGATAACGGGAAGGGAGGCGTGTTGTTCTGGCCTGGTTCGGGATCCGGATTCACTTTTCTGCGCCACGGCTCTGGATCAGCAGAGCTACAAGTCTCCTTTGGAAGGAAAAACACGGTGAGTTCGACTCAACGGGGTCTCTGCATCTCTACTTCTCCAGGGCCTTTACAATAACAGGTTGCGTGTATTTTTACATGACTTCCACTAGTTATCTATAGGTCTATAATATATAACTATGGAATTCCATACTATGGAATGATATTCCGGACATTATTCAAAAGGAATTGCAAATTGTATTTGCAATTGCGTTTTCAATTTGTGGACGCATAAAATGTGACATAATCCAAACGCAATTGCAAATCGCGCATTACCGTTTGCATTTTCGTTTAAGCGAACGCACAGTGACTGCCAGATTTCAAATGGAATAGCAAAGTCCGTTTGCAACTGTGTTTCCCATATCTTACGAGTTTTGGCCCTGTCATATTTAAATAGCAATTTCAATTACCACGTCTGCTTTTTCACTTTCTCAGCGTCGCGTATGTAGCCAGCCAGAACTCAAATGGAATACTATTTTTTTTTTAATTGCAATATTAACAAACAGAACAAGACGATACATACAAGAAATATAAACAATCTTTCAAAACAAAAGAGAAATTATGGTTCAGAATACATTAAGAGAGGAAATGTGAAAGAAATTTAAATATATTCAACAATAGTCTAAAAAGAGAGTAAGAGAAGAAAGAAAAAAAAGAAGAAGAGGGCACAAAAGAAAAAAACATTAAGAGAGAATATTAAACATGGCACTAATTCTGGATGTTTTCATTGCTTTCTTGTTAACAGAAGTTGAAATTGTATTTAAATACATCTTCAATTCTTCTTTGAAAAAGCTAAAGTGGGGTTTACTTTTCATATATTTACATTTATGGATATGAAACTTTCCAATATATAAAAGAAGGTTTATACAAAAACATGCATTAATTAGATTCTTGTCTTTAACATAAAATCCAAAAAGAATGTGTCTATATGATAAAGAAAAGTTACATAAAACCTTTTGGACAATCAGAGCATCAATATTGTTCCAGAAAGACCGAGTAAAAAGACATTCCCAAAACAAATGATCAACAGTTTCAGAGGAGGCTTCACAAAAGAGCAGGAAGTATCAATATCATTTCTAAATTTCTTTAAAAAGTATTTAACTGGATAAAATCTATGAATAATTTTATAGGATATTTCTTTAACTTTATTAGTTAGAAAGAATTTCTGAGGATGTGACCAAACATATGACCATTTAATATCATCAAAAATGTTATTCCAATAAGAAATGGAGGAAGGAATTGAAGTAACAGGGTCCAAAAATAATGACCTAATTTTATAATTGGATTTATGTATTAAAAAACAAAATGAACCAACCACAGTAGATTCAGGGCTAGGGGGAGAAACAGAAGTCACTGTAGCACTATTATTGTTTCTAAACAGCATACAGATTTCCAAAGAGATGGCCTTGAAAACTATATTAAATTCTTTACTAGATACTGGGAATTGGTATCCTGAAACAAAATCGGAATAATTAAATAAATTACCTTCACTATCAAATAGCTGGTTTACTAATATCACCCCATTATTGAACCAGTTTTCAAGAAATAAAGATTTCCTCTTATGAAGAATATTACAGTTGTTCCAAATTAAAAAATTGTGTGGCGAGAAATTATGCTTGTAAATAAGTTTCCAAGCCATAAGCATCTGCTGATGATAATTGGAAAGTTTGACAGGAAGTTTACTAATTGAATAATTGCACATTAAAAGAAAATGTATACCTCCTAATTGAGAAAAAATATATCTTGGGATTATACTCCAAATAGAAGATTGATTGTGAAGGAAACGTTTAAGCCAATTAATTTTTAAGGTATTGTTAAGAGAATCAAAATCAATGAAATTTAAGCCACCTTTATTATAAGAATTCAAAATAACTGATTTTCTAATACTCAAATGGAATACTAATTCCCTTAGTATTTCCATTTCCGATGCCTTACACAGAAACCTGTCAATCAGGGTCAAGGGTAGGATTATGCTATGGGGCGTGTTTGTCTTGGGAAGTGACGTCACTCACAGTCGACGGTCAAGAGGTGATGCCCTGAACAGACGCCGATTTATCAAATCAAATCAAATCACTTTATTGTCACACTACCATGTACACAAGTGCAACAGTAGGTGAAATTCTTGTGTGCAGTTCCGAGCAACATAGCAGTCATGACAGTGACGAGACATATACCAATTACAGTAAACAACATACTTACACAAAACAATTTACAAATCAAATGTACACATACTTACACAACACATATACAATGTACAGTAAACAATACACACAATATACAATACAATAAGTAGGAGTATATGAAATATATATATATATATATATATATATATATATATAAGTAGTATATTGAGGAGAATATGTTGACAGTCCAGTGTGAGATTATAGATGAATAAAGTGCAGTGCTAATTATTGATCCTGATAGACTGTGAGTGATGTCACTTCCCAAGACAAACACACCCCATAGCATAATCCCACCCTTGACCCTGATTGACAGGTTTCTGTGTAAGGCATCGGAAATGGAAATACTAAGGGAATTAGTATTCCATTTGAGTTTTGGCTGGCTACATACGCGACGCTGAGAAAGTGAAAAAGCAGACGTGGTAATTGAAATTGCTATTTAAATATGACAGGGCCAAAACTCGTAAGATATGGGAAACACAGTTGCAAACGGACTTTGCTATTCCATTTGAAATTTGGCAGTCACTGTGCGTTCGCTTAAACGAAAATGCAAACCGTAATGCGCGATTTGCAATTGCGTTTGGATTATGTCACATTTTATGCGTACACAAATTGAAAACGCAATTGCAAATACAATTTGCAATTCCTTTTGAATAATGTCCGGAATATCATTCCATATATAACTGCCCACTGTGGACTAGGATAATTTATTTTCCTCGGGTCGAGTGATTCTTTGCGGTGTAATCTCTCTCTAATCGCTTTCCTTATCATCGCGACATATGGGGGTCCAAAGGACGCGTCGTGGTGTCTGGATCATCTTAACGGATTTCTACTTTCTGAAGGTAAAGAAGCGTTATGACACATCACAGCGAGAGGGAATGGCAGCTGTTGCCACGTCTGAGTGGAAAAGCAGCGGTGAGATTATGTTCGTTTTGCCAATGGCGCTTTAACTCGATGGCCGTAATATAGTGTTGGCTTAATTTGACACGGCGTCTAAAACAAAAATGTGACGCAACGATCAAAGACGTCCGTCAAGCGCAAGTTTACATGGGGAAAAAAATTATATCGGTGTGAATGTTTTTTTTAACGCTCATCATACACGTCAGCTTATTATATTTCACTATCGCTGTTATATAGTTGTAATAGTTGTTAAACGTTGACTGGAACGTTTAGGCCGTGTGGCCCACATGTTGCTCTCTGGGTTTTTTTAACGCAACCAAGCTAGACTTTACATGTTATATTCAATTCTCTCAAATTTAATTAGGGAACCATTAGTCTGTTGAAAAGGTGGAAGGCAAAACACTATTTCTGTATACTAACACGTTTTATCTGACTTTTGGAGAATTCCTGTCAGTTTCTTTTACTCTGAAACCAGCAGGATACATTTGAGTTACACTCTTTTATGATCCTCTCTCTGGATAAAATTATTATGTCTCTTACTGATTGATTAAAGGAATGTTCTCGGTTCAATACAAGTTCCGCTCAGTCCACAGCAGTTGTGGCACCATGTTGATTACCAAAAAATTTTATTTGGACTCGTTCCTCCTTTTCTTAAAGGAAGAAAATGAAGGTTACAGTGAGGCACTTACAATAGATTTTTTTTAGTTTAAACTAGGGCTGTCAATCGATTACATTTTTTAATCGAATTAATTACATGGTGTCCCGATTAATTATTCTCATGTACAAATATTTGCTGAGAAAGCCCTTCATATAACTATATATATTTATATATATATATATTAAAAATATTCAGATAATTAAAATGCATTACATTCTTGTAGCAGAAGAGTTCATCATTGATAAGACAATACAAAAGGCGGCTTTAGAATACAATGTATTGTTTACTACCATATTATTGATCATAAGTCAATCATTGGCATTGTGACAGTTCACAGAAATCCATTTCACAAGTGAATTTGTCAGTCAGTTGGTGATTTATTATGAGGGCTTGTTTAAGGACCCGTCGATGAACACCTGCATCAGACATGCTTGTGTAGCATCTAGGGTGCATCACATCATAAACATAAAATGTTTAGTTCACTGTTTCAAGTTAAATATAGTTTAATACTCAATCTTTAAACAAATCTTGAGAACCCTTAGTTCGCATTTGCGCTCCTTCAAGTGTTTTGAATACTCATATAGCTGAAATTTCACTTACTGCATTCTGGAGTAAACAGGTGGTACTACAAGCTTGCATTTCTCAGGAATCTTCCTTATTATGGTGCGATTAAATTGCATAAACTTTAACGCGTTTTTTTTTGTCAAATTAATCGCACTGAATTAATGTGTTAAATCGACAGCCCTAGTTTAAACACAAAAGGTTAAGCTTATAATTTTATAAAATCACTTGTATAAAATATTCTATTAAAATGCATGTCATTTGAGGTGTAATGTTGTTTAAATCATCTCTTTTAAGGTGTTTTTAAGGTTTACAGTTTTGTCTGTAAGTTGTGAAATTGGACATCGTTTTATGTAGAAAAGAAAGTGATTTTAGCACACTGAAATCATGTTAACACGCATTGTTTACATTTTGTGGCAATACTTTTTAAACCGTGAGTAAAGTTATATCCAATTTTACAACTTTGCTGCCTTGAGGTTGTACCACCGTAAACACTAAAACGACCACACACAAAAACGCTATTGTTTTTTACTGCTCAAATAATAAGCCACATGAGTTTTAACTGAAGAATTCAATGCAAGTTCTTTTATAAAATTTTAAGCTTCATATTTCTCACTTTTAAAACCCTCCAAAAATTGTCCCCACACAATGTTAAGTGCCACACTGTAAGCTCGATTTTTGCTTCCTGTTTTGAAAAGACTTTGTAAAAGTTTTGCTGCTTTTAGTCCATATCTATTAGCTTAAAGGTAATTTATGTGCTAGTGTACCTCTAAACTAGGGCTGGGCACGAAGATTCGTGTACTATGACGTGGCAGCAATGATCGATCAGGAAAACGATGATTGATCGTGATCACGCATGATGCGACTTTTCCATTCATTCGAAATCCAGTGACAATTACCTGACAACTAAACACAAACGTGTCAAAGAGGGAGCTTATTTTTTATTTTGAGTTTGATTATGTTGTGACTTTGAGGGGTATATTGATTATCAGAGACTTCTCATGGCAAACAAACTGATACGACGCTGCAATGCTTTCGTTACAATAATAAAAAAAGAGAGTATAATTAACCGTTTTGAATACCCGTCTCTGTAAAGCATTTGCTAAACACACTTTATTATCATTTAATGTAAGAACTTTTATTAAATAATATCCATTAACGAGTCAAAGTGAATGATTGCCACTGACTAAACCTCCCTGCGTGACGTAACGCACACCTGCATTGTGATGAAATAAATGAAGATTTCTGCTCGAGTTTCCTAGTTCGATATCCGATATAAAGTGTCATTCCGTTGCACTTCCTCTGTTGAAAGGTGGAAATTCAGACACTCCAAATTGAATGGAAGCCTTCATGAATCACAGCAACAATAATACATAGCATCGCGGCTTTACTCACAAGAGCGAACATTTAGACACACACACTTACACATACACACCAGGCGAGTGTTTCAAACAGCTAGACAGAGCGCAGTTACATGGAACACAATGCAGCATCTTCAAAACTGAACTTCAACTTAACACACATATTAAAACGCAGTGGTGATGGCATCTCCTGTTATTTGAGAATAGACGTTCAGACAGTCACTATAAAAACTGGTGCGCATTTACTAAGATTACTACAATAACCCGAAGGAAGAACAGATAGACGCGTGTTGTGCACATTCTTTCAGAGTTGGGCAGCGAATCTTCACATAATGACAAAATATAATGCATTATATTTTGATTATGCGATCTTTTGTAACACACTATTTTATAACAGCCTATAATAATGAATAGACGATACACTGGAACAACAAGACGCAATGCAGCATTCATAGACGTTTGTCAGACATGTTATTATATATACAGTTATGAACACGTAATTGCCCCTTAAGTACACGAAGACACAACCGAAGCACAAAGTGGGGAAAAAGTGTACATTTATACACAATTTGGCTATCAACTACCTCTTCAGCCACCATTTTCTTTCTTCAGCTCAATCGCTGTGGATCCACATGCACAGGATTGTGGGATTTGATAGGCAGCGAAGGATACATCTCTGCTGCCTTCAAAAATCGATCAGATGTAGGTATCTTAGTAGACAGGATGTGACGCAAACATTGGATTCGGACATGCCTTGGTCCCATCCTGGGACCGGAGGCAGCATTTTCCTAGTTTTGGATGCAGCCATAAGCATTTAAAGTCTGTAGTCTAAAAGGACTCGGGAACATCCTTGATGTCACAGAGATTTAGAAACCTTGTCCAAGCAAATAATTTTAGAACTAGAACCCTTCTTCCTGCTACAACTGTTCAGCGCATCTGGCTGTGTTCTCACTGCCGCTGATCATGACTTTGCAGGGCACTTCGAAGGGAGCACAATCTATGCAGTAGGGTAGTTCCAAATGGAATTTCCAATAAGAATTGCTTCAGCAGTGAGTTCTGACTGACCGTTATCACCTTTCAGCCGTCTGAAGCTCTCACAGTGAAGGGTAATTGTCTTAGTAGGGAAAGAAGGCATTAGGATGATAACTTCTGAATGGGCCACACCAATGCAGGAGTGGGACATGAGGAAAATTGCTGGAGTTTATTTATTTTATAATTTTTGTGCAGCCTAGGGTTTTCTTGGGATGTACAGCTCGAGTGTTCTTTATTCTTTATGCTTGGAGTATTGTGATTGGCTGTATTATCTTTTACTTGCTTGTTTCTGATGCATCTGCATTGGACTTGCACAACAGCTTCAACATCGTCGTGAGCAAAGACCACGGAGTGCTATGTGCATTTGTGGGGTGGTTATGGATAAATGTAGTTCGGTTCTGAACAAAATTAAGTCTTTGAAAATGCTGGCTGGTATTGAGATTGCTTCTCAAGTTTCGCCGGTAATTGGCTAGTTGATTTTACGAACGTTCCATGATTGTCAGACGTCACTGGTGGGCGATGGTATTTCCGGTCTAACGCTACGTTAGGTTCATCGACGACGCCGGTAACTGTCAGGTAAGACTAGGACCAGATAAACATGGCTTTCTACACCAGATCCCTTCAACATCTGCCAAGGATAACGATAAATGACGTACACCGAATAATTCAAGCGTCATCATCGGCTCCCAAGAGCAAGAGGGAAAAGGGTTTCAAGATATACGTCTCTTCATTCATTGACAATTATGAAGGTAAGTTATGCTATGTCTTTAGCTAGCTGTAGCCCTAACGTTAGCGATGATGCTAGGTGACGTTAGGCTAGAAAGTAACCTTTACAAAATACTTATTAAACGATTAATTTTAGTTGTTTGACATGTGGTTTATTATATGTTCATTTTACTATCTGACATTGAATAAATGTATGGGCGTTTCTTCAACAAGGGGCATTTTTAGGCTTGTGAAGTTGAATAAAAAAACTTGTTCAAAAGTCACGTAACACCGTCTCATAAGTTTAAATTATTTGTCTAGTTTTAAGGTCTGTAAGAGGACAAACTTAGATTACAAGAGAAGTTATGAGACTGTGTTAGTCTCGTAACTAAGAAGTTATGAGTTATTCTGTTTTTAGATAACAGCAGTGAAATGTCATTTCCACCACATCTCAATGCTGTTATTTAAAAACAGAATAACTTATGTCAGTCAAGAATTGTCTAGGGTCATTTTTGTAACTAGTTTTATCAGTTTTTCCACAATGTACAATAATTATACATTTGTCAATGAGATAAATTAACTGCCCTAAGGACCAAACGGTGAACAGTACACCTGTCACACTCTGAAACGTAATACTGGTTTGGGCAAGAGCTTATTAGAAAATAAATGACTTGCATTTTTATATTAAGTAGAGCATGATCTCGTAAATTGTGGATACATTTTTAATGTGTGATGAGAACTTTTTAAATATTTTTTAAAAATGTGGGTGGTGATGGAAATTACAATGAATTAACGTGAATGTAGAGAAACAGTGAGATGTTTATTAGAAAAACAATTAAA